>NC_045447.1:48733853-48766068 GCF_002776525.5 Piliocolobus tephrosceles
TTTTTAGTAGAGACAGGGTTTCACCGTGTTAGCCAGGATGGTCTCGATCTCCTGATCTCGTGATCCGCCCGTCTCGGCCTCCCAAAGTGCTGGGATTACAGGCTTGAGCCACCGCATCCGGCCAGAAACTTCTTAATCTGATGTAATCTCATTTCTCTATTGTAGTCCCAGCTACTCGGGAGGCTGAGGCTGGAGAATGGCGTGAATCCGGAAGGCGGAGCTTGCAGTGAGCTGAGATCCGGCCACTGCACTCCAGCCCGGGCGACAAGTCTCCGCCTCAAAAAAAAATAAATAAATAAAAAATAAATAAAAACTAGCTGGGCGAGGTGGCGGGCGCCTGTAGTCCCAGCTACTCCGGAGGCTGAGGCAGGAGAATGGCGTAAACCCCGGAGGCGGAGCCTGCAGTGAGCTGAGATCCGGCCACTGCACTCCAGCCTGGGCAACAGAGCGAGACTCCGTCTCAAAAAAAAAGTTTCTGCACGGTAAAGAAACAACTGACAAACTGAAGAGACAACCTACAGAATAGTAGAAAATACTTGTAAACTATTCATCTGACAAGGCATTAATAAGCAGAATATATAAGGAACTTAACTTTGTAGCAAAAAGCCAAATAACCCTATGAAAAATGAGCAAAAGATCTGAAGAAACATTTCTCAAAAGAAAACACACAAATGTCCAACCAGGCATATGATAATGGTCAGCATCACTAATCAGCAGCAAAATACAAACCAATACCGCAGTGAGATATCAACACACCCAGATTGGAATGGCTGTTATTAAAAAGGCAAAGAGTAACAGATGCTGACTAGGATGTAGAGAAAATAAAACTCTTAACTCTGCCAATGGAAATGTAAATTAGCACAGCCATTATGGAAAAGAGTATGGAGATTCCTCAAGACACGAAAAACAGAACTAGCATGTAATCCAGCAATCCCACTGCTGGGTATATATCCAAAAGAAAAGAAATCAATATATTGAAGCTTCATGTTTCTTTAAGCAGTATTTGCAATAGCAAAGATATAAAATCAACCTAAGTGTCCATCAAAAGATGAACTGATAAAGATAATGTGGTATATATACCCATTGGAATATTATTCAGCCATATAATAGAATGACATTCTGTCATTTGCAGCAATATGGATGAAACTGGAAGTAATTATGTCAAGTGAAATAAGCCAGGCAAAGAAAGACAAATATTGCATGTAATCACTTATATGTGGAAGCAAAAAAAGAAGACCTTAAGGTGGGAAGAAGAATGGTGGTTACCAGAGGCTGGGAAGCGAAAGGGTGAGGGGGAGATGAAGAGAAGTTGGTTAATGGATACAAATATATAGAAAGATAGAAAAAATAACATCTAGTATTTGACAGTACAGTATGGAAAGTATAGGTAACAATAATTTACGGCATAGTTCAAAGGAGCTAGAAAAGAAGAATTGTAATGTTCTCAACTCTAAAGATAAATGTGTGAGGTGATGGATACTCAATGACCCTGATTTAATTATTATATATTGTACACATTTATGATAAATCACATGTACCTTCAAAATATGTATAATTTTGATATATCAATGAAAATTCTGATTTTTTTTCTTGAAAGATATCCTCAAATGAGTCTATATTTGAGAAAGAAATACTGAGCTGTAATTCATTATAGTGAAAACATAAGGGGACTAGAGAAAAAAACAAGTTATTTCAAGCTTATCTAGTTTTGTGTGCTACAAACCATAGTTTCGATCAAGCTATTGGGCATTATGCAATTGTATATCTTGACTGTATAAGAACTAGATCTGTGACTGTGGAAAGCATACCTGGAAGTAATATATTAAGAATATAAAATATTGACCCCTAGCAACCTGGGTACCATGTAAAGCAACAGCACAGTGGTTTCCTGATAAGGACAACAATGGCAATGAAAGAAGCAGCAGAGTTCCTTAGCTATCACCAAGGTTCCCTTGAAACAAGCAAAAAATTACCTGCAGATCAATGAAGTTACTTTTCTCATGGCAAAGGCTAATATAGTAACAAATTGTCAAACTGGAGCTACAGGAAACCTAAAAGAGATGGATAAAATAGAAGAGTTAAAGCAAATTTCACTGGAACAAACAAGAAGCAATAGAAAATTAGTTAATGGTTGTGATTCTAATAGTTAAGTGTATTCATTCATTTACTGATGTTCTTCATTTGTTAGCAAATACTTAATGAATTACCAATTGATACCAGAAGCTATTCTAGACACTGAGAGTGCAGCAATAAACAAAGCAACAGAGTGCTGCAAAGAGCGTAAGTAGGCAATAGACAAATTTATAAGATGCTTTGCGGCTACAAAGAAGAGTAAGAAAATAAAGAAGCGGGTGCTCTATTTGGGAAGATATATTAAGGGAATCTTGATTTTTTATGAAAAACTGAATTGCCAAATTCAAAACAGAAAAGAAGGGGTGAACTGCAGGTAAGATACTAATCACAAAAACAAACAAAAAAATTGAAAGAGCAGCCTGAAATAATTGTGTGTATGTATGTACACACATGTGCTAAATAAAAGGAGAAGATGTAATAATAATATTACTAAGTTAAGGATAACCTGGACTATCTTGATGGAATGAGTTCACTAATTATAAATGCAATTAATGAAACTAACCCCACTTCAAGATTTAGTGAAAGGTCATATTCATTGTGTATTGACTACTTGCTGAGCACAATTCTAAGTTCTTTGTGCTCTCACTCTCTCTCTCTTTCTTCCTCTTCTCCCTCTACTTCTTTTCTTTCTGATTTTTTTCTTTAAATAATTCTATAGAGTAGCCCAATTATGATCTTCCCTTTGCCTCAGAGAAAACTGAAGCTTAGCATAATTGATAATTAACAAGAGGCAGACACAAGCTTCAAACTCATGCATGCCTTATTACAGAAACTAAGCTTGTAAACATTTCCCTGTTCCTAAAATTCAATAAGCATGAACACACAAAAAATAAGTTTATCTACAAAGGAACAAAGCAAGTAAACTAGACCTTATTCCATGAAATGTGGGAACCATAATGGGATATGCTCACAATTATTTCTAGAAAGATGAGATTGAGGAAAATTTTAAATTGAGAAGTTCATTTGGAAAAGTTATCAGTGATATGCAAAGTCAATATAAATACAATAAAGAAATAAAGATATAGAAGGACTATAAGAATATTCCTCCACAGGGTCATTTTTGATTTTTCAGAAGTATGTCAGGCAACTCAGAAATGAGTACAAGGTAGAAAATAAGAATGAGAAAGAGATAACATGAAATAAATGGCAATACAAGGAAAGCAGAACACTTTGCTCTTAGGCTTTGTATGAACATTAAATTTAAAGTGAATGCCAAAAATGATGAGAGAATACTTAGGTAGTTAAAATTAATAAAAATATAAATATCAAAGATATCTTAATGCTAGGAAACACTGAATGGTAAGATGAGACAGGGAAAGCAACACATCCTGAAATGCTAAAATGTTCATGCTACAGAACTGGTTTTAATAGGTATGCTTCCTTTTTTACTTTAATGAAGAAATATAAGTTTATATAGTCATAATTTAAAGGTAACAACAACAAAAAAGTGCAGCAATTTAATCCCTAGATAAAAAGGGATCAGCTGGACCTGGCGCGGTGGCTCATGCCTGTAATCCCAGCACTTTGGAAGGCCAAGGCGGGTGGATCACAAGGTCAGGAGATGGAGACCATCTACTAAATATGCAAAAAATTGGCCAGGCCTGGTGGCGGGCGCCTGTAGTCCCAGCTACTCGGAAGGCTGAGGCAGGAGAATGGCGTGAACCCGGGAGGCGGAGCTTGCAGTGAGCTGAGATGGCTCCACTGCACTCCAGCCTGGGCGACAGAGCGAGACTCCATCTCACCAATTAAAAAAAAAAAAAAAAAAAAAAATCAACTGACAGCATGAGCAAGTTATCAAAAGTTAGAACTCATAAAATGCATGAAAATTGAACTCAATTAGGAATGAAAAAATATTAAAAGTAAAATATAGTGATTTTTTTATTATTATTTTGTTATCAAATAGACACAGGGTCTGGCTCTGTTGCCCAGGCTGGAGTGTAGTGACACAATCATGGCGCACTGCACCCCTGATTTCCTGGGCTCAAGAAATCCTCCTGCTTCAGCCTCCCAGGTAGTGGGTGGTATTATTTTTTTATTTTTATTTTATTTTATTTTATTTTTGAGATGGAGTCTCGCTCTGTGGCCCAGGCTGGAGTGCAGTGGCCGGGTCTCAGCTCACTGCAAGCTCCGCCTCCCGGGTTCACGCCATTCTCCTGCCTCAGCCTCCCGAGTAGCTGGGACTACAGGCGCCCGCCACCTCGCCCGACTAGTTTTTTGTATTTTTTAGTAGAGACAGGGTTTCACCATGTTAGCCAGGATGGTCTTGATCTCCTGACCTCGTGATCCACCCGTCTCGGCCTCCCAAAGTGCTGGGATTACAGGCTTGAGACACCGCGCCCGGCCGTGGGTGGTATTATTAATCACAGAAAAAAAAAAAATGTGATTTGGAACAGGACAGATTAAAATCTGCAAAGAGAAGAAAATAACTTCAATCTAAAACAAAAGTAGTTTAAAAAAACTCACGAAGAAGAAATACAAATTTATAATAAACTACAAATATTTGAAATCTCACCAGTAATCAGTAAAAAGGCAAACTGAGGCAAATTCTTAATTAAAATTAGCATGGCTATTTTGGTGTTAGAGCATATGAAAACTTACCTGTTATCAATAAAGACATAAAATTGTGCACACTTTCAGAAGTTAATATAATAGTTTTATACAAATAACTTAAAAATATAGTTTCAGTTATCAAAGTAACTTTTTTCTGTTTTATCTTACGAAAATATTCAGACATGCTTAGAATGTGTTATGTACTAATATTTTTCTTTTTAAAGTAGTTGCAGTGTTGAAAAATGAACAACAACCAAAGTATTTAACCGTTAGCAATGTTTACTTAAGTTTTGAGATAGGAAAATGTTAATGTATAACATAACCATTAAAGTCAACTTTTGTGGGATATCTTATAATGTTGGCAAAGAGATTATTATGAGTAATATTAAGAAAAGAGGTACAGTCTAAATTTATATATAGATCATAATACCAATTTTAGATCAGATACTTTTATAGTTACACGTATGTACACAATCCGTGAAAATAGCTTCTCTGTGCTAAGAAATTGACAAGTCTATTTTCTTCTTACTTTTCTTATTGCTAAGTAGGCAAAGCCAAAAACAACACTTATATTCAAATGTTGTAATAAAAATTATTATTAATCTAAAAATAAGTGTGTTGACCGCAGTACATATCAAAATAATAAAAGTGACTCTTCCCAAACATGTCATCAAATGTGAAGACCATAATGCCTTAATTTTCAGGGTCTTCTGCAACTCATGAGATACACCTTCTTTAACTGATACAGAAACTACAATAGAGTTTGCAGTGTGGTAATTGTAACACATAATCCCTGAAACTGGAACAGAGCCATGCTCTTGTAAATAATTTGACATAAGTCCAAGATAATGTACTTGCTAGCATCAAGGGTTTTCTAAATAAAGCTACTTGGAAGGCTCCTGGGATTCCCCTGAAAGGAGCCACTTGACATAATTTTTCACTATATCAGTAGAATAGCTGTAAACTAAAGATTCTGAAACATGTAATACCCTTTAAGGTCTTAGCACGTTTATTAGAAGATGTGGCTATGCAGCTGTTACGGGTATTTAAGGAGCTGGGGAACATCCAAATTACAGCACCCTTCAACAGAATGAATTATTAAGAGGCTGTAACAATAATAGCAGGTTGTTAGAGCAATGCCCTTTCCCCATAGATCTCACAAAGAGCCTAGTTAATATTACTGGGCCTCTGAGATGAGTAGGTAGCAATGAAGATTTCTCCACTTACATGTAACAAAATTATGTCTCAAGAAGCACAGTCACGATCACAAAATTATGTAGAAGGCAAACTAAAAATATTTGTTAACTATCAATGCATATCTGGAAAAGCTTATTGATTGTTACTGCATATAGAGGAGAGTAGTGACTGCCAAAAGACAACATAGGTTCACAAAGAGCTAGGTTTGTTGCAGTACTGTGCACCTTCTGGATTTAGTGTCCTTAATGGCAGCAACTAGGCTGTTATATCAGAGAAATACTCAAAACAAAAAACAAGATTTGGATTTCAGAAAGATATGTGACAAAAATGCTAATTAAGTCTTCATGAAAAAATTATTTGAGACTTATTTATGAGATACTTTGCAGAGAATTATAACATGATTAAATGATCTTATCTAGTGAACTGCTTTAATGATGGAAGTCAACCACAGTGGACAGGAAAGAATCTAGTTTTATATGATAGGATTTGATTGCTTGTTGCATCACATGTTAAGCATTTTTTATCATTACTGTGAAGGATGGCTTACATGACACAGCAAATTATCAGATGACAGGAAACTAGAATGATAAAGGCCACATGAATTGAGATAGTCAGGATCTAAGATAACCTCAGGGGGGCTGTAACATTAGAGGAAGTAAAACCAGATAAATTGCATTACGAATGAAGATAAAGAGTTCCCACATTGCCAAGACAATCCTAAGCAAAAAGAACAAAGCTGGAGGCATCAAGCTACCTGACTTCAAACTATACTACAAGGCTACAGTAACCAAAACAGCATGCTACTTTTACCAAAACAGAGATATAGACCAATGGAACAGAACAGAGCCCTCAGAAATAATACCACACATTGACAAACCTGACAAAAGCAAGAAATGGAGAAAGGATTCCCTATTTAATAAATGGTGCTGGGAAAACTGGCTAGCCATACGTAGAAAGCTGAAACTGGATCCCTTCCGTACACCTTATAAAAAATTAACTCAAGATGGAATAAAGACTTAAATGTTCGACCTAAAACCATAAAAACCCTAGAAGAAAACCTAGGCAATACCATTCAGGACACAGGCATGGGCAAGGACTTCATGTCTAAAACACCAAAAGCAATGGCAACAAAAGCCAGAATTGACAAATGAGATTTAATTAAACTAAAGAGCTTCTGCACAGCAAAATAAACTACCATCAGAAAGAACAGGCAACCTACAGAATGGGAGAAAATTTTTGCAATCTACTCATCTGACAGAGGGCTAATATCCAGAATCTACAAAGAACTCAAACAAATTCACAAGAAAAAAACAACCCCAGCAAAAAGTGGGCAAAGAATATGAACAGAAACTTCTCAAAAGAAAACATTTATGCAGCCAACAGACACAGGAAAAAATGCTCATCATTGGCCATCAGAGAAATGCAAATCAAAACCACAATGAGATACCATCTCACACCAGTTAGAATGGTGATCATTAAAAAGTCAGGAAACAACAGGTGCTGGAGAGGATGTGGAGTAATAGGAACACTTTTACACTGTTGGTGGGACTGTAAATAGTTCAACCATTGAGGAAGACAATGTGGCAAATCCTCAAGGATCTAGACCTAGAAATACCATATGACCCAGCCATCCCATTACTGGGTATATACCCAAAGGATTATAAATCATGCTGCTATACAGACACATGCACACGTATGTTTATTGCGGCACTATTCACAATAGCAAAGACTTGGAAACAACCCAAATGTCCATCAGTGATAGACTGGATTAAGAAAATGTGGCACATATACACCATGGAATACTATAAGGCCATAAAAAAGGATGAGTTGATGTCCTTTGTAGGGACATGGATGCAGCTGGAAACCATCATTCTCAGCAAACTATCACAAGGACAGAAAACCAAACACCGCATGTTCTCACTCATAGGTGGGAATTGAACAATGAGATCACTTGGACACAGGAAGGGGAACATCACACACTGGGACCTGTCGTGGGATGGGGGGAGGGGGGAGGGATAGCATTAGGAGATCTACCTAATGTAAATGACGAGTTAATCGGTGCAGCACACCAACATGGCACATGTGTACATATGTAACAAACCTGCATGTTGTGCAGGTGTACCCTAGAACTTAAACTATAATAATAAAATAAATAAATAAATAAATAATAAATTAATGGTATCACTTAAAAAAAAGAGTTGCATATTTATTAACAAAAAAGTCTGAAGATGTAAAGCATAGGCTAAATTTTAATGCAACTGATTTCAACTCTATTATAAGCCCAAAGTAAAGGGTGGCAATCAATACATAATCAAGTAGAATCATACATTGCCTTAATAGAATAAAACAATGACTTTGATGGGTTTAATAACAAAGCAGCTAATAATTAAACTAAGTACATTTTTATTCATTTATTACTTTCATATTTAGAATAGTGCTGTGGAGTAGGGAATAACATATAGCAAGATGAGCAGAGATTTCTTTGTCTTTCTATGTTCATCCCACCTTTTGGGATGTACACCTTTTCAGTGGATAGACCCTGTTCTCTGTATGCCAAGAAAATGTAGGATGAATTGTGAATAATTCACATTATGAATGAATACTCTTGACATCACACTAAGTGCAGGATTTTCACTCACAGTAACTGGAGTAAAAGTGATGCAATGGGAAAATAAATGGTGGATTTCCTGAAGGAAATTAACCCTTATGGATACGAAGCAGTGTTGGATTTTAGGTGACCCAGTCCAGACAATTATGTCTAACCATTTGAGCAGGATGCAGAACTCTAGAAACCATACATTTAAAAGATAATGTATAAAACAGGTGTTATTGAGAGACTGGGCTCTCAATAAATTTGAAAAACATATTTCTTGGAAAAGAAAATGCTTATTTATATGAAAAACCTTTTTCATAAACAGAGGGATTAAACCTTCCACTAATTTCCCATTTCAATGAAGTAATTAGGATGTTTATCTTAGAAAGGAAAACAGTAGGGGATGGGCAGGGTGGCTCACGCCTGTAATCCCAGCACTTTGGGAAGCCAAGGAGGGTGGATCACGAGGTCAGGAGATCGAGACCATCCTGGCTAACACAGTGAAACCACATCTCTACTAAAAATACAAAAAATTAGCCGGGCGAGGTGGCGGGCGCCTGTAGTCCCAGCTACTCAGGAGGCTGAGGCAGGAGAATGGCGTGAACCCAGGGGGCAGAGCTTGCAGTGAGCCGATATCGCGCCACTGCACTCCAGCCTGGGCGATAGAGGGAGATCCGTCTCAAAACAAAACAAACACACAAACAAAAATAGTAGCTCACGTGACAAAATATTTCTGATACAAAATATTTTTCAATACATAGAATAACAAACAAGAAGCTGTACAGTCTGTCCCCATGTACATCTCTTCCTCCTTTCCTAATAATCCCTTCACCCTTACTCTATTCTAGCCACCAGCCCATTTAGGAGTTTCTTGAACCAAGACTTCGCAGTATCTTTGAGCATTTTGTGGAGTACTCTGCTTGCAAATTGCCTTATGGTTATCTTCACCATTTTAGGTTGGAACTCATATGTCTCTTCCTTAAGAGAAAATTTTCAAATTGCTTCAACCTAAAATTCCCGATTCCTCTCCCCACCTTAAGTTTTTTTCTTCTTTGTCTTCAACAACACCCGGCGCATGCTATGTTGTTCTTATTTGTTGTGTTTTACATCAGCCTTTACATCAGCCTCCCCTAACTAGAAGATAAGCCCTTAGAACACAGAGGGTTTTGTCTGTTTTGTTCACTATTGTGTTTTCAGTGTCATAATAGTTCTCTCCCACAGAATATACAGCTAATACATATCTTTTATTAAGTATAACCTATACATTAGTTTTAAAATCTGTATAGTAAATATAACCGTTCCATTTTGGTAGTTTCATTTCAGGGAAAAAGGCTGTTTTTGCTTTTTTGAATATTAATATTAAAGGATAAGTCAAACAGATGCTATGTTTTATAAATAGACATTATATAAACAGCTGCTAAATTAAAATATATTGGCCTTTACAATACTTTCAATATAATTAAAGCTCACTCAAAGACAGCTAAGTCTACATTAATATCCATAAATTATGAATTATTTTGGAATCTGTGATGTTTACATTCTTATATTACAAAATAGAATGATAACTATAAAACAAAACAACAGGAGAGAATAAATGAAGATCTTTAATTTGCAATCAGCACTCAATCCCCAGCACTAAATGCGAATTGGAACCTCATGAATAGTGAAAAACTGCTAGAACAAAATGCCAGAAGTTGATTTCAGAAAGCAGTTAGTTGCCTTTCCCCTGTACCTCCAAACTGTTGGTTTTTCCTTCTCTCTCTCTAACACTGCATTTCAGAAATATTACAAATGTGGTTAGAACTACAGAGAATGAAATGAAGAGTGGAACAGGTATCATAATTTTGTTGTTGTTAGAACTCTCCTTTTACTGTTTTTAGCTCTTCCTTCTCCTTTTCTGCCTCTTGCTCAGTATGTTTTTCTTCCTGTCATGTCTTTCCCAGATTCTTGATGAACAATTTCTCTCAGCTCTCAGCAGTGCCTTTGATACACAAAAGTGAAATTGTTTAGGAAGATGGATGCATTCAGCGTGAGAAACGGCAGGCAGCCAAAGAGCTGTCCCTGAGTGACAGATAGTTGACAGAAGGCCGTGGACCTTTTATAGAAAAAGACAGGAAGCTAGGATTCTGTAATCAACTACACAAGAGGCAAGAAAGATGGTCCAGAGTTTCGATATAACTGAAAGCCTTCTGTGTGGAAGGTCACGAATCTCAACCTTCTGAAGATTTACCAATCATCAAACTCTAGAAAGACACCTCTCTGATTACTTGATCTGTATTTCCCCTTTCTCTGACTCAAAGTCACACAGCTCTCATGACTAGCAAGTAATTTGCCTTCCCCACTTCTAAATTGCCACTGGTTAGCTGCCATAGGCAGAAGCACCTGCTGTGACTGTCTTGCACTGAAGAGACTTTTCTCTGGTATTTAGATCCATCCATTGAGCCATTTCTGCTTTATAGGTCCAACGGAACAGCTTGATATATTTCCCTCTTCTGGGAATATACAACTTTTGCAAAGCTAACTGCCAAAGGAAGGTAGGTGGCTGGAGGGATGAGTATTATCATTTCCTCAACTCGTAAACTCAGAACAAGTCAGAGATTCTAGGATTAGAGTGAACCTTATTTTTAACTGTATAGCTCACCGGAAATGATCTGCAAATGGCTGTTATCTGGGAAATCTAATCAGAAAAAAATAAATAAAGAGAAAGAGATAAAAGCAAGCATATAAACATTATATATGTCAGAAAATTGTAATTTTCATGAAGAAAATTAAGAAAAGACAAGATGCTTGAGGGTGATGCTAATTAATCTAAGGTAGCGTTCTCTGACAAGGTGATATTCAATGAGAGATCTCAGTTCCTATCCTATATTATGCCCTACTAATGTGTAAGCTCAGTAAGGGTAAGGATTTATTTTTATTCATACTCTAAATTAATTTTCTAGAACAGTGCTGACACATTGATGATCAAAAGTATTTGTTTAAACATTTGGTAAATTAAATAATATTATCTTCAGGCTTCTGAAGAGCATGCAATTTGTAATGTACATTAGAATATTTCTATTCAAATTTTAATTATATGATCTCTTTCTAAAAGTTTAATCCTTAGCCATCAGATATGGCTAACTAGAGCTATTCATTACTCCAAAATTTCTGTCTTTTTGTTAAAAACAAAAATAAATCCACAGAAATGACAAATCGATACAATGGAAATAGAGACAGTCCTTCGCCCTTTCAGATCAATTCATTTTATCTGGTTTTCTTATCTTCCTTTTGGGGAATGCCTGTTTCGGTGCTCATAATGTAGCATAAAATTCTCTTTTTGATGAATTTCAGTTTTCTCTTGGAAGGAAAGAGTGCCATGGATAGCGCATTCAAGCCAACCTTTTTGGCATCTACTTGTCAGATGTGTGACTTAACACATAAAATAAGAAAGCAAGAATAAAGGCAAGAGGGCACTTGGAACCTTTAGAGATTAATAGGTCTTAGAATCTTTCCCCTCCAAGTTATTAATGCAAATCGACCTAGTTCAAAGTGGTCAAGGTGAAGCATTTCTGTGGTATGTATTTAAAATGCTATTTCAGTTTCAAGAAGTAGTGTCTAAAAGCCTGGAGAACAAAAGATGAGTAAGGCAGTAAGAAGGTCAGCAGAGGACAGTCAAGGTTATGGAACTGGAGTACATTTTGAAGCCATGGACGGTGCTGAATTACTTGGTTTTCCTAAGTACTTAAATAAAAGTAATCTACGTATGTTTGCAGATGAATTATATTCACACTGTAGGCAAAATTTATGAAGTGAATATGGGATCATTTATAACCTTCATCTTATTTCTTAAAATTGATGCCTTGCTATAGATAATAGGTTTAAAGAAGTAGAATATGTTCTTGTTTGAGTTTAGCACAATAGAAATCAAAATAGGAAAAATAATATGATACTATTTTTATTTTGTATAGCAAGAATGCATGTGATTTTTGTGACTCACCTCTGGGGGTTGTCCAGATTAGGTCATGCAGTATCTAAGTTTCTGGGAGGAGGCAGGAAGCTATTATCAGCATGATTATACAAATGTAGCTTGAAGGCAACCTTTGATTCTCATTCTTTCATTGCTTTACGGGGCAGGAAGAATAAATATATAGACAATAAAAGTGATTTAGTTGAAACATTCTATAGAATTTAGGCACAGAAAAAATGGCATGTCAAGTGTATAGTTATGTATGTGCATAGTTATGTATGTGCATGTAAACATGTATGTGCCTGCATATACCTGGGAACTCACAGGTGTTTCTACTTTGACATATGGCATTAACTTAGCTGACCTTTTATTACTTTCTGAAGAGTAAACTTACATAATTTCAGATATGTGGAACAAATAACAATATAAAATATTTAAGATGTTTTTCTGTTTTATAATGTTTTAAATATATTTTTGCTATTCTGTTTTCTGGCATTCATATAGAGTTTGTAATTTAACAAACTTATTCAGTCATTGCTTATTTTTACTTTATTACTTAATTTTTAAAACATGCAAAGGGTTTGTAAATTATATACATATACACAATATATGTAATGTTATTATTCATTTATTACATGTTACTTATTACATATTTATTAATTACATTTTATAGTGTTTCTTCCTAGAGCAGTAGTTTTCAAATGCATAATACATTTAAATAACTAATCTTAAATTCAAAACATACTTAGAATTTCAATTTGTAAAATATGGAATATAGCACAGACCCCTCAGCTTTTCAGTATATTATACCTTTTTACTAGGGACAGGTAGTTATGGATTAAAACAGAAAAAAAATTATTGATGTTAGATCCTATTTTAAAAGCGGGCATTCTAAAGTGGAATCCACCTCTTCTATTTCATCAACTAAATATGCAAATTAAGTTAACTAGTATGTATTGAACTCAATATTTTTGTTCTTTCAGTACAGTTCACACATATGCATATGCCATCAGAGATATAAAGTAAATTTTAGAAAAAAAGATACAAGTTTTCCTAAATGAAAAAAAATAGAAAACACATAGTGAAAGACTTTATAGCAAAAAAACCCCACATCTCTTTGCCCCATAAAAGAAACTTTTATTTTAATGAGCACCTAAAAAAAGAGAGGTTCAGAAAGGTTAAAAATAAAAGGCACATAGAAAACCATTGTGGTCATTATCTTATCAGTCTCATATAAATCAAGCCAAAACAATATTATTTTATATAAAGAAGACCTTACAATGCTAAAGACAAAGAAAAATTGTGGATATCTATTTACTAAAAATACAGCAATATTTCCATTAAAAAGCTAATAAGACGTAAAAAGAATTAGAAAGAACCTCAACAATTATAAGATAATTTAGGACATAGCTTGCAAAGTGAGACAGAATCAGTATTAGGGATGAAAGATACAGTGACACATTATCAATAAGGTAGATCTTATAGAAGCACATGGAACATTTACAAACACTGGCGATACATTAAGCTACAAAGAAAATCTCCATAAATTCCAAAATACAGAAATGGTACAAAAATTCTCTGAACACAATGCAATAAAATTAGAATCTGTTGCCAAATAAAACACTTATGCAATAAGAATGCAAAAATAAATTAATATCAAGTACAAAGAAATCAAGATTCTAGAGAAATTAGAATCAAAAAAGTGGAGAGAAGAAACTATTATAAAAGCAGAATTCAATGAGTTATTGAGGAAAAATAGAACTAATAAACAGATGAGCTGAACTATTTTAAAAATAATAAAATAATAAACCAGTTATATAAACAAAGGGGAGATAACAGGCACATAAAACCTAAGTTCTTCCTAGCTACTTGGGAGACTGACGTAAGAGGGTCACCAGAGCCCAGGAGTCTAAGACTATAGTAGACTATGACTGTGCCTGTGATTAGCTACTGCACTCAAACTTGGGCAGCAAAATGAGAACAATGTGTCTCTAAAATTAAATAAAAAGACTTAACAAGGAGGAAATGGCCATCAAAAGCAAGGATATTACAAAATTCACAAGAGATTTTGTGCACAATTGCATGCACATATATTTTAAATTCTAGAGTATGTGCATAACTTTCTAGATAAATAAAATATACACAAGCTCATTGCAGACAGAGTTTAAACAGAATAATTTTCATAGAAGAAATAGAAAAATGTGACAAAAAGCTCTCTCCTGCGTGAAAGCACCAGGCCCAGAGAGCTTCACATGCATATTCACAAATATTTTAAAAGATTTTATTATTCAAATGTTACTTAAACTATTAGAAGGCATTGAAAAATAAATAAAACTTCCAAAAATTTTATATAATAGATATAACTATGATACTAAAAGCTGAAAAGGTTAAATACAAAAAAGAAAACTGTTGATTAACCTCACTTCTAAGAACAAAGTAAACATTTGAACTATCATTTAATTAGAAAGAATCCAAGAGGATATTAAAACTATAAGAATTATGGTTTACATTATATATAAAATTATAAAACATTATTCAACATCAGTAAGTCTATTGACAGATCTTATGTTAACTGATATAATAGAAAAATCTCATGATCATCTTACTAGAAGCTGAAAGGGAATTTGACATAATTTAAAATCCATTCCTTAATGTACTCAATAAAATAGAAACAGATATAGAAACGTGGATTTTTTTTACATGATAAAATATAACCCCCAAAATTCTACATCATACTTTATAGAAATTATTAGATGTCTACATCTAATTCCAAGAAAAAGGTGACTTACATTACTGCTACTACTTTACATGTTTTCAAAGTGTTTGCCAATGAAATTAGACAAACGAAAACTATTAGAGTCATAAAACTTGAAAAGAAACAGAGTGAATTTGTACTTATTTTGTTAGGGAGAAAGAGTGACCCAGACTACTGGATTTATTTTTCCCTTTGACAACATGGATATGAGTATTAATAACATTTGGTGTTATCAATACTGAGGTACCAATATCATGGTACACCAAATGATCTGAAAGGGATAGAGGATAAGAGAGTATCATGTTTAGGCATGCATTCTACTGTCATAGCAACCTTGACCTTTATCCATCATTGTGCCTAATTTGCATAATTGCGTGGCTTTCTTGTCACTATCGAGTGGATTTTGTTCACTTTGTAGCATTTAGTTTAAATGCATATCATTTATGTATTTTAGAATTGCCAGTTTACTCATGGATACTGAGACATATTGGAAGACCGGTTATATTCTTGGACATCTCTTGAACATATTTGTTCTCATTTTCTATATATCTTATATTTCCAATTTTCCCTGCCCTGTAATGAAACTGACTCTTTTCATTCTATGTAGAGATTTGATCATGAAGAGAAACACTGTAGGCAAGTAAAAACATCCTAGTAAAGTGTTTAAATCATTTTTAAAAGAGGTAGAGTTCACCATGTGGCCTTTCCTTTCTGTTTCCTGCATGTCTTTGTTTCATTGTCTGTAAAATTATCCTCAGTCTCATACTGACATTGTTTATGTGGGTTGAATAAAAATAATATTGACATTATGAAATGGAAAGCTCTATGTAAATGAGATGCATTATTTTTACAAAAGAATATTTTGGAAAAATTGGAACATAACCACTTAAGGGGTGGAACATAGCAGCTGTTGAATAGCACACTTAGAAAACTACAATTTGGATGACAGTGCCAGGATCTGCTGTCTAGTTTTATTTTTCAAAATGAAATTACTGGGAGAATGTAGCTCTGCAGCAAAGTACAATTATCTTAATATGAAAAGGCCAGAGAACAAGGGTTAATAACCTCATCTCTTTCAGGGTGTTGGTTTTAATTTGATACCAAAAAATGAGCTGATTTACATATTACCAAAATGGAACACAGATTAATAATACTTGAGTTTTCAGCGACCAAATCCTCCTCCTTATTCTTGGAGCCCACAGTTCTATTGTTGTCTCTATCTTACTATAGGGAGAACCTAAAGCATTTATACTATCAGACGAAGACTGATCAGATTATCAAAGCCCCTAATCTTGTAAAAATTAGTTGACAAATATGATAAACTTCAGAAAAACAGCAAATATATAATGTAAGTGGGTGATTGTCATTATCTCTTTTTCTAACCTAGATACATTTATGTAGCATTGGGTAGAAATTGTCTGTCTTTGTTCCACTCCCCCAATATCAATTCCATCCATGTTAAGATACAGAAGAGATCAAGCGGAAATCAACTTTGAGATGTAAACTAGATAAATTCTACTAGAAATAAACTTTATTAGAAAGCAGGTCTGATTGAGTTGAATGCTTAACATTTATAGGTACAATATCTTTAATTGTATTACCTATGGAATAATTGTTAATATTGTTCAATTACAGCCTTAACGTGGTACCATGGTTCTCTTTTTTATAGCAAATTGATCATTTTTCTACACAACACAATCATGCATACATTTAAAAAATATATCTTGTACAATTACATGATTTATTGGACAGGAAAGCAATTATTAATGTCATTTGAATATGTTATTTTACTTTAGAACAATGATGTGAATATGAGTCTCATATATCTTCCAAGTTTGAAAAAAAAAGCTATCTACCTGTCTATAATACATTATTCTCTAGGTCATACATATATATATTAAAATAAATATTTTTATTTGAATCAGGTAGTTGCACTACCTGACTCTCATGGTTACACGTGCCATGTACCTATCATGTAATTCCTAGTCCCCTTTCCTGCCATAGCCAACCTTGAGGCCCAGGCTGATTGGATTGTAGGATAACCTGGTCGTGCCCATGTCAGCCTAATTTCAGAGTGGCCACAGCAAACAAAGCTCCTGAAACTGATGTTTCACGTGTAGTGTGAACAAGAAATTGAGCTTTTTAAGTCAAACTCACTGAAAGTGGGGTTGTTGTTACCCACTGCAAATTAGTTCATAGTTGCTCTTTACACTTCAGGGATAGTAATGAAAGTGAACCTATGTAAACATAAGTTAAAATGTAAGAGAAGACATAGTCAGAATTGTAAACACATAAAATAACTATTTTATGTAACAAAGAGAACATAATGACTCTTTTAATAGTTAATATAATTAATGGTCAATCTGTTTTACCAGAAAAAAAAAAATAAATATCTAAATGACCTTTGTAATAAACAGAAATCTCCTGAGATTCAAATTAGGTAATTCATTTTAATCTACTTGGAAAAATTTACAAGAGAATTTTATAAGGATTTTTATTGCCCATCTTACTAAATACGTATGTGCCAAGGAAACGGAAGGATCATTAAAATTTTGAAGACACCAATAAATTTAGCACAGTTCTAGTCATGAACAGGATGGAGCACGGGTTGAAATATTGGGCACTTTTAGATTCTTTGTTTCATATATCTGAAACGCATTTATTTTAATAGGATATATCTGTTTTTCTATATGCAAGAAAGAATAAAGGCTAAAACAAAAGGATTCCATAGAAATATTATTCAAAATTTATTTTTACATAACCAGAGTTTTAACTCACGTTTTGCTATCCAAAGCAAAAGGTTGAAAGAAAAGACTTGGAACCAACCCAAATGCCCATCAGTTATAGACTGGATAAAGAAAGTGTGGCAAATATATACCATGGAATACTATGTAGCCATACAAAAGGATGAGTTCATGTCCTTTGCAGGGACATGGATGAAGCTGGAAACCGTCATTCTCAGCAAACTAACACAGGAACAGAAAACCAAACACCGCATGTTCTCACTCATAAGTGAGAGTTGAACGATGAGAGCACATGGGCACAGGGTGGGGAACATCACACACCGGGGACTGTTGGGGGATGGGGGCTAGGGGAGGGATAGCATTAGGAGAAATACTTAATGCAGTTGATGGGATAATGGGCGCAGTAAACCACCGTGGTACGTGTATATCTATGTACCAAACCTGCACGTTCTGCACATGTATCCCAGAACTTAAAGTATAATAATAATAAAAAGAACTGAAACTACAAAAAGAAAAAAAGAAAATCCTAGATGCTTTTAAATCCAAGATGTGGAGATTAAAAGTTTAATGTAATTAGCCTTCAAATTACTGATATTCTAATCAACGAAGACCCAGCTTTGTACTCCCATTTTCTAATGAAAAGTCATCCAATAGTTTCAGCACATTTAGGAATGAAGTATTTTCTGTGATGTGAATAAATTCATCCTACCCCAGATGATACATACAATTGAGATTAATAAGACAATCTGTAAGAAGAATATCTTGGATTTATTTATTTTTATAAGCACAATTCCCTTATTACAAAAATGTCACAAATAATTAGCACACTGTCAAAGTCCAATCAGGAGATAATCCTCATGGCCCTGGCAGGTCTTAAGCAGTATGAATACTTAGTTTGATACTTGAATGGTGTTCTTCCTTAAGCAAAATCTATGAAACTATCAGAAGTCTGGAAAGATATTTAAAAAAGGAATAATGACATGACAAGTGTGTCTGTACACTGCGCTTGGTACTCTGCAGCACTTCTGAAATATGAGCAACACAGTTTCCAGCATGAACCTGACAGTTCCCACGTGCCCAGAAATTTTGGCTACTTACTTCTTATCCCAAAGACACTCCGTGTGGGGCACTAGAAAAAAAAAAAAAAAAAAAAAAGGTTACAATTGTTATCTTATTTTAATAGTACTTCATTTGACATTCTCTTTACATAAATTATACCATTAAATAAGAAGAGAGTCGGATTTATTGTAAAACTAATGCAGCTGGTGTTTCTTTAAGGTCTTGGGCCTCTGTGAGTGCTGGAGTTCATTGAATGTTTTGGGTAGAGATCGGAAGCCAGATTGCAATTATTTGGCTAAACAAACCTCACAACACAGGTACCTAGATTACCAAGGCTACTATATATTTTTTTCGTTCTGAGAATATGTTCACTTTCATATCTCATTGTGTATTTGTTCTATATCATTCTTTTTCTCAAATGGAGCTCTCCAACTTTCGTAAGATTTTGATCTCCTCAAACCTAAATCCTTATCCCAGGGGGGAAAAATGAGATTAAAGATCTCTGCTAAACCCATCACGAATTTATAACATAGAGCCTTTGTACGACTTATCTATTGCCATTTTAATGCTAATAACCCTCAAAACTCAGTGACATAGAACAATGAGCATTTGTTTAGCTCGGGTCTTTAGGGGAGTGATTTCATCTAGGCTCACTCACAAGCCTAGAGTCACTGTCAGGAATCTGAGCTAGGACGCCTTTAGCTTTGATGACTGGGGTGACTTGGCTCATTCCATATGTTTCTCATCCTCTAGTGGGCTATACTGGGAATGTCCTCACAGTAATGGCACAGGGAAAGGATAAGCAGAGGAAACACAGACTAACTTATTCAAGTATCTCTGTATCCCATCCACTAACACCTCATTGACCAAATCAAATCATGTGGATGGTATAACAGAATCAAGGGGGCAAAAATGACTTGTTGTAACTTTGGAAATTGTTAATTAGGATATATTCAGTCCTTACCTTTTAAAGATACATATTGAGATATTTGCTGTTGAAATTACATGAGGTCCTGAATTTGCTTCAAAATATTATAAAGAAAGGGAAATGGATGGGATGAGATGAAGCAAGACTGATAATGAGTTGATAAATTGTATGGCTGGGAAATGAGTACACCGTGTTCATTGTACTATTCTCTTGACTTTTGGACACATTTTGGGGAGGCTTTATCAGTCATTTATTTCATTAAGAATATAGGGGCTATCTTTAGCAATAATGTACGCTTTTACTTATAATTATGTTATAATATATGATGTCTAGAGAAATTTGGAGACTATATATTAGCTGATAAAATATTATTTAATTGTATTTTTAAAAGAACATATGTCTTATCCAATACATATCTTCAAGGATGTGTTTATTTCTGGTTAATTTCAACATGAGTTTGTGTATTAACAGTGATTTACTGAGTAACATCTGTGCACCATGCCCATTTCTAGGCTCTGGCCATAGAGAATGAAACAGATGAATGGGGTTTCTGATCTTGAGGTTTCCATGGTTGTATTAGTCTTCTATCGCTGCTATAACACAGTTCCACAATATTGATGGCTCAACCAGTACAAAAACAATCTCTTGTATTTCTTAAGTCGGAAGTCCAATATGGCAAATTAAATCCAGGTGTTGGCAGGCCTGCATGTCTTTCTGAAAGCTCTAGGGGAGAATCAGTTTCCTTGCATTTTCTATGCTCTAGAGATCACCCACGTTCCTTGACTTGTGATTCTTTTCTTCCGTCTTTAAAGCCAGCAATGTTGCACCCGTCTGTGATTTTCTTCCATAACCACATGTCTGTCTGAATGACTACAGTCAGGAAAGTTTCTCTACTTGTAAGGATTCCTGTGATTAGATTAGGCATACCAGCTGCAATCTAGGATAATCGCTCCATCTCAAGGTCCTTAAATTTGACCACATCTAGAACCACATCCCTTTAGCCATGTCAGGTAACGTGTTTCAGGCTCAGATTTCAGAATGTTGACATCTTTGGAAGGCCATTTTTCTGCCTATCACAATAGGTAAATGCTGCGAAGAAGCAAATTAATTAATTAAATAATTAAGCAAACACTGTCTGACACTTTCAGACACTGATATATACTATAAAAATCTGTAAAAGAGTGATACAATAGTCAATGATTTGCAACTTGTGTGTAAGAGAAGGCCTCACTAAGGAAGGGATGTTTAAACTGAGACTTCTGACAAATAGAGATCACCTTGCAAAGTGATGTAGGCAGATAATTCCCAGTAAAGGCAAAGCTAATGTAAATATCCAAGGTGGGAGAATAGAAAGAAGGCAAATGGGCTAGGCCCTAGAGAGCTAAGGGGAAAGTAGCATTTCATGAGGTTGGAGAGTTAGTAAGGGTCCAGATTTATTGGCTTATTTATTGTCTGATTTACCCTGTTGTAGGTTCTGAACTTTGTACAAATTGCCAAGGAAAGCTAAGTAGAGAAAGGAAATAATCTGATTTATATTTAAAAGTAATATCTGGCTGCTTTGTGGATAATAAACTGTAGCTTTCTGTTTTCCATAGCACCTATCATGACCTTGGCTGTTAAGTCCTAAATTAGTAATTTAATGAAAATTCCTTTGTTGCTTAGCAAAATACTTTTTGTAAATTAATATGTTTAAGTTTTGAAAATAATCCAGTATGAGATTTTGGAATTGATACTGAAAAGCTAAGTAAAATTGGATGACCTTAGTTATTTGTTTTAAATAAGAACTACATTCTTCCTTCGGTAGAGATAATTCTGATATTTGGCATTTACCTCAAAGATTCAAGTAGGAATGTGAACAATGTATTTACATATATTTTTAACAAATCCTAGTGTATGGGATATGTCATCATATTTTTAAAGCTAAAGAAAATCATACACTATGCTGTTGTTTCAAAACCAGTGCTATTGTTTAAATTTATGGGGATATGGTAACAATTTTACAAGGTTTATTTTGTATCTATAGATTAAAATTCATAGAAATGGCAGGAGCTGGATGAAAGAAACAATATCTTATCAGTAATATACACTATTTTGATGAATGGGAGAGAATGATCCATGTTTATGGCATACACTGTGCTAAACAGATAAACTGTGGAGATTTCTGTTGTAATATATTCTGCTTAAAGGATCAGCCTGTAGGCCAGGCATAGAGGCTCATGCCTGTAATCCTAGCACTTTGGGAAGCTGAGTTGGGCAAATCACAAGGTCAGAAGTTCAAGACCAGCCTTGCTAACATGGTGAAACCCCGTCTCTACTAAAAATACAAAAAAGTAGCTGGGCATGGTGGCAGGTGCCTGTAATCCCAGCTACTTGAGATACTGAGGCAGAAGGATTGCTTGAACCTGGGAGGTGGAGGTTGCAGTGAGCCAAGATGGTGCCACTCCACTCCAGCCCAGGTGACAGTGCAAAACTCCGTCTCAAAAAAACCAAAAACAAACAAACAAACAAAAAAACACACACACACAAAAATCAGCCTGTAAGCAGTTATGTAATTAGGGATAGTTTAAGTGGTAAAAAATTTGCACACATTAGAAGATAGTAGATAGAGAGAAACCAAAATACGAAAGTTGACTACAGAAGATGTGTATTAACCTCCACCCCTGCCCCACTCATCCTATCAGAACCAAGGTACCAAGTTCACTTTTTGGCAATAAAAGGTTCTAAAATATATTCTCTTACATATGGCTTCAATATATATCCATCTGTCTGGGTTCCGTGATACACATATATATCCAGCCTAGCACTCTGGTGAGTTTTGGAAACTTGATAATATCAAATTAAAATTTAGGATTTACATTTTGAGAAATAAAATTACGATCGAATTTTTAAAAATTGTATTTTTATTTGCAAGACCAATAATTGTAACAAATTATTGTATAATTATATAAAGATAAGTTCGCAAAATTCATGATAATTTTGAAGTTATATGCTTTAATACAATGTGAAACCGATTTTTATTTCTATTGAAGCCATCGAGACATGTCTGTATGTATGTGTATGTGTGTGTGTGTAAAAGGTTACAGTATAACTTCATAACCACACACTCCTAAGAAAGGACATTTTTGATATAATATTTGTCAATAATTTAAAACAAACATAACCTAATTTTAAATACAAATCCCTGTTTTCTTTGGGCACCAGGACTGTTTCTGATGCGGTTCATGTTTACTGTGCTAACAGTTTTGGCATTTCCAGTTTCCTTCAATAATCCACATTCAAAATAATAGCTAATTCATTGGAAATAGACATTCTTTCTAAATACTCCTGTAAAATTAAAATAATTAACCTATCATTATGGAAGAGTATTTTTCTATACAATTTGAACAGAATCTATTATTGCATCAGCTTTCTACAAATAAAGATATAACAGAAACTAAAGCATTTTCTTTCACCCTCTACCCCAATGAATGAGTAAGAAGAAGTGACACTCAACAAAGTGCTTTGTTTTCTACTTCCTTTTTAATATCCTCTTGCTTTTCTGAAGACCAAGAAAAAGTAATAAAGCAATTAATCATATGATATTCCTCTCCTGACAGCACTGGCCTCTTATTATATTTATCACTGTGCTACTAAGCCTCTTTCTGGGACATCCTACAGCTTGTCATAGCTTTCCCAGTAACTCTACATGCTATCAATTATTTAGCGCAAGCAGCATTATGCATCCCTTCAAGGATGATTATTTAGGAAGAGAAATCAATAAACAGAAAGTCCATTAAAACTCATGTAGTAACGAAAGATAACAGGACGATTATAATCTGCCCTGTACCTTGCACAAAAAGAGTTATCAAAAACCAGTTAGAGTTAACTTGCACTGGTAACATAATATTTATTTATTTATTATTTTTATTTTTTTTGAGATGGAGTTGCGCTTTTGTTGCCCAGGTTGGAGTGCAATGGCCTGGTCTCAGTTCGCTGCAACCTCTGCCTCCCGGGCTCAAAGTAATTCTCCTTCCTCAGCCTCCTGAGTAGCTGGGATTACAGGCATGCACCACCGTGCCTGGCTATTTTCTGTATTTTCAATAGAGATGGGGTTTCACCATGTTGATCAGGCTGGTCTCAAACTCCTGACCTCAAGTGATCCACCCGCCTTGGCCTCTGAAAGTGCTGGGATTACAGGCATAAGCCATCGTGCCCAGCCTATATTTTTTAATAGTAGAGCATTATCACCTGAAGTCTCCAACTTGCTCATTGATTCTTTAGAGGGGATACAAATTTGTTTTCCGGTAAGAGAAATTTTAAACTTTCAGATTTTGACAGACCACGAGAGCAACAAAATCACAGCTTATTGGTCATTTTTCTGGGCATGAGTTTCAATGACTGAAATACTCTGATAGGTCTTTTGGAGGTGGTCCGTTCTCTTATAAGTAGGGAGATTCCAGAAAGAATTACTATCTGGATGAAATTAATATTTGCTAGACAATCTCATAGTCATTCAGGTACATCTCAATCTCAAGTTACTTCTCAATGTATTGCAAAGGCACAATGAGACAGACCTTAGGTTCCCTAAGAAGGCAGTTTTCTTCCAGAGGTCACTGGGTAATACTTCAAGTCCTTTTAAGTGCTTGCATCCAGAACATTATTTCAAAAAGTAGCCTCTAAAATGTTATTATTGCTTCTTTCCACCACTGAATGAAAGGTATCCATTCTGACGAGTGCATTGATTGTGAGATTTATAGCATGACACTTTGCCGACAATTCACCTTGCTCTGAATATTCCCAGGCAATGGAGCGGAAGAGGAGTACTGAGTCATTTCTTACTAGGCAGAAGGCATATTTCATAACAGAGACTTAGCATTCTTGAGATTCCCATGGCTACTTATGTTCTTCATCCTTCATTTTACATAAACCTGAAAACCATCAAGATGGTTGGCTTCATTCAGCAGTATCTCCCTTAAAGGAGAAAGACTAGACTTTTGACTTATAAAACCATTACAAAATAATAAATATTCATATTTATATTCTAGAATGGCAGGGATCAGATGGGTTTTGAAATCACTTATAAGAATGTGAAATTATAAATGCCAGGATATAATATGTGTGAGTACACAATGGCTTTAGAATTTACTGTCTGAACCAAATAATCAATGATATCTCTAATATAGTTATTTTTAATGTTTGTTTTCACGGTAACTGTGATACTGTTTACAGTTCCCTGGGATGCCTAAATGGATTTAAACACACGAGTACTTGCAATATGATAAGGAAAAGGATAATAAGCAGTTTATATCCTCAGAGTTTCACATATAAGGATACAATGTCTTTCTGATAATAAAGCTTTGCTTATCTCTATGTTGATATATTTGGTAAAAATACAGAAATATGATTAAATTTTCTGGTCATATTGCATCAAAAGGCATAATTTCAATTCAGTATTTGTGTTTCTATTACCCTTTCATTAATTTCATTTTATTTTTCTCCATATCAAGTAATAAACCATATTTAAATATAGTAATAGCAAAGAAAAAGATAAAGTCATGTGCATGTTCCTAGGACAGTCTCCACAGTGAAGCTATCTTGTTTTCTCTTTTCTTAGAAACCTCAGGCATAAAAGACAATGGGACTAAGAAATGTGTTGATTAAAAAACATATAGGAAGTGACAGCAGGAACACAGTACTACCTTAATTACTGAAGCCATTTCTAACTTTGGGTGTCAGCTAACACTTATTCTGCCTAGGTGGTGTTCTGATTTATAAGAGTGTTTGAAAGATATAATGTCTTTCCTAGAGGATTTTATTAGAATCTAATGATTCAACCTGAATGCAGAAAACATAAAAATGTGTGTGTTCAGGAAAGGCAGAAGCTGGAGGTCAGCTGTGAAGAGACACACTTAGTGAGACAGATGAGTCCAGGCCTGAGGCACCTCAACCCATCCACATTCTTCTTCCACTATTGGTTTTATATTTTCTTCATAGAAGCAATTTTTTTTTTTCTCAGAAAGACACCTATGCTTTTCATGTCTGCATTCTGATAAGGAAAATAGTCAAGAGAAATCATCAAAGTTTTAAAGAATGACCACTAATTGAATTACTTTAGACAATTAAAATGCAACTGTTCTTTGCATCCAAATGAGTCTTACCATTCAATTTTTCAAATAAAGTAAAAAAAAGGAGTAATTTTTGCTCACAAAGGGAGTGATGGTTTAGTAACTTTAGTATTGGGAAATTCAAATTAGCTTTATGCTGCATAGTCCTTGAAACAAAACCTGGAAAGAATTCTATTAGATTTCTACTATCCCAGTAGAAAGCAGAAGGAGCAATACTAGATGAAAACACAGGGGAAAAACTATACAACATTGATCTGGGAAATGATTTGTTTTAGATTTGGCAAGAGCATGGGCAACAAAAGCAAAAACAGACAAATTGTATTATGTCTAAATAAAAAGCTTTTGCATAACAAAGGAAACAACACAGTGAATATACAACTTACAGTATGGGAGACAATGTTTGCAAGCTGTAGATCTGTTAGAGATTAATATCCAAATTATATAAGGAATTCAAACAATTCTAGAGAAAAGAAACAAATAATCCAATTTAAAACTGGTCAAAGGTTCTGAATATACATTTCTCAAAAGAAGACATACAAATGGACAGCAGATATAGGAAAAATGCTCAACATCACTAATAATTAGTGAAATGCAAATTAAAATCACAATGATATAATACATCATGTCTTTCAGAAATGCTATTGTAAAAAGAACGAAACATAACAAGGGTTGGTGAAGATGTGGAGAAAAGGTAACCCTTGTACATTGTTGGTGGATAGATGTTTGTATAGTCATTTATGAAAAACTGTATGGTGGTCCCTCAAAAAAACAAAAGTAGAATTACCATATGATTTGGCAGTCTCACTTCTGGGTATTTACCCAAAAGATTTACAATCAAGGCCGGGCGCGGTGGCTCACGCCTGTAATCCCAGCACTTTGAGAGGCCAAGACGGGTGGAACACAAGGTCAGGAGTTCAAGACCAGCCTGGCCAAGATGGTGAAACCCCCATCTCTACTAAAAATACAAAAGAAATTATCGGCGTGGTGGCACGTGCCTGTAATCCCAGATACTCTGGAGGCTGAGGCAGAGAATTGCTTAAACCTGGAGGGGCAGAGGTTGCAGTGAGCTGAGATCGCGCCACTGTACTCCAGCCTGGGCAACAGAGTGAGACTCCATCTCAAAAAAAGAAAAGATTCACAATCAATATGTTGAAGAGATGCCTACACTCCAGCATTCCTTGCAGCAATAATGACAATATCAAAATTATGGAACCAACCTAAGTGTCCATCAACAGATGAATGGACAAAGAGAAAATGGTATATATTCACAATGCAATACCACACCGCCTAACAAAAGAAATATGTTCTGTCATTTTGAACAAAATGAATGGAATTGAAGAAAATTATGCTATGTGATATACACTGGACACAGAAACAGAAATACCACATGTTCCCACTTATATGTGGAATCTGAAACATCTGAACTCATAGAAGCAGAGAGCAAAATGGGGCAGGGAATGAGACAATGGGGAGATGGTGGTCAAAGAGCACATAGTCTCAGTTATACAGGAGGAATGAGGTTTTTTAGATTTATTACACAGTGTGGTGAATATAGCTAATAATGTCGTATTGCACATTTTTAAATTACTAAGAATAAATTTCAAACATTCACACCACAAAATGATAAATATTTGAGGTGATGGATATGTTAGCTTGTTTTAATTATTACACATTGTATTTATAAATCATAACATCACTTTGTACTGCATAAATATATGCAACTGTAATTTGTTTATTTATTTATTTATTTATTTTTTATTATTATACTTTAAGTTCTAGGGTACATGTGCATAACGTGCAGGTTTGTTACATATGTATACTTGTGCCATGTTGGTGTGCTGCACCCATCAACTCGTCAGCACCCATCAATTCATCATTTATATCAGGTATAACTCCTCCCAATGCAATCCCTCTCCCCCCCCCCCCCCCCAAGATAGCCCCCGATGTGTGATGTTCCCCTTCCCGAGTCCAAGTGAACTCATTGTTCAGTTCCCACACATGAGTGAGAACATGCGGTGTTTGGTTTTCTCTTCTTGTGATAGTTTGCTAAGAATGATGGTTTCCAGCTGCATCCATGTCCCTACTAAGGACGCAAACTCATCCTTTTTTATGGCTGCATAATATTCCATGGTGTATATGTGCCACATTTTCTTAATCCAGTCTGTCACAGATGGACATTTGGGTTGATTCCAAGACTTTGCTATTGTGAATAGTGCCGCAATAAACATACGTGTGCATGTGTCTTTATAGCAGCATGACTTATAATCCTTTGGGTATATACCCAGTAGTGGGATGGCTGGGTCATATGGTACATCTAGATCTAGATCCTTGAGGAATTGCCATACTGTTTTCCATAATGGTTGAACTAGTTTACAATCCCACCAACAGTGTAAAAGTGATCCTATTTCTCCACATCCTCTCCAGCACCTGTTGTTTCCTGATTTTTTAATGATTGCCATTCTAACTGGTGTGAGATGGTGTCTCATTGTGGTTTTGATTTGCATTGCTCTGATGGCGAGTGATGATGAGCATTTTTTCATGTGTCTGTTGGCTGTATGAATGTCTTCTTTTGAGAAATGTCTGTTCATATACTTTCCCCACTTTTTGATGGGGTTGTTTGTTTTTTTCTTGTAAATTTGTTTGAGTTCTTTGTAGATTCTGGAAATGAGCCCTTTGTCAGATGAGTAGATTGCAAAAATTTTCTCCCATTCTGTAGGTTGCCTGTTCGCTCTGATGGTAGTTTCTTTTGCTGTGCAGAAGCTCTTTAGTTTAATCATATCCCATTGGTCAATTTTGGCTTTTGCTGCCATTGCTTTTGGTGTTTTAGACATGAAGTCCTTGCCCATGCCTATGTCCTGAATGGTACCACCTAGGTTTTCTTCTAGGGTTTTTATGGTATTAGGTCTAACATTTAAGTCTCTAATCCATTTTGAATTAATTTTCATATAAGGAGTAAGGAAAGGATCCAGTTTCAGCTTTCTACTTATGGCTAGCCAATTTTCCCAGCACCATTTATTAAATAGGGAGTCCTTTCCCCATTTCTTGTTTCTCTCAGGTTTATCAAAGATCAGATGGCTGTAGATGTGTGGTGTTATTTCTGAGGACTCTGTTCTGTTCCATTGGTCTATATCTCTGTTTTGGTACCAGTAGCATGCTGTTTTGGTTACTGTAGCCTTGTAGTATAGTTTGAAGTCAGGTAGTGTGATGCCTCCAGCTTTGTTCTTTTGACATAGGATTGTCTTGGCAATGCGGGCTCTTTTTTGGTTCCATATGAACTTTAAAGCCGTTTTTTCCAATTCTGTGAAGAAACTCATTGGTAGCTTGATGGGGATGACATTGAATCTATAAATAACTTTGGGCAGTATGGCCATTTTCACGATATTGATTCTTTCTATCCATGAGCATGGTATGTTCTTCCATTTGTTAGTGTCCTCTTTTATTTCACTGAGCAGTGGTTTGTAGTTCTCCTTGAAGAGGTCCTTCACATCCCTTGTAAGTTGGATTCCTAGGTATTTTATTCTCTCTGAAGCAATTGTGAATGGAAGTTCCTTCATGATTTGGCTCTCTGCTTGGCTGTTACTGGTGTATAAGAATGCTTGTGATTTTTGCACATTAATTTTGTATCCTGAGACTTTGCTGAAGTTGCTTATCAGCTTAAGAAGGTTTTGGGCTGAGACGATGGGGTTTTCTAAGTACACAATCATGTCATCTGCAAACAGGGACAATTTGACTTCTTCTTTTCCTAACTGAATACCCTTGATTTCTTTCTCTTGCCTGATTGCCCTAGCCAGAACTTCCAACACTATGTTGAATAGGAGTGGTGAGAGAGGGCATCCCTGTCTTGTGCCAGTTTTCAAAGGGAATTTTTCCAGTTTTTGCCCATTCAGTATGATATTGGCTGTGGGTTTGTCATAAATAG
Organism: Piliocolobus tephrosceles; assembly: GCF_002776525.5. Lineage (NCBI taxonomy): Eukaryota > Metazoa > Chordata > Mammalia > Primates > Cercopithecidae > Piliocolobus > Piliocolobus tephrosceles. The sequence continues at coordinate 48,763,785 of NC_045447.1, forward strand.
CTCTTATTATTTTGAGGTACGTTCCATCAATACCGAATTTATGGAGCGTTTTTAGCATGAAGGGCTGTTGAATTTTGTCAAAAGCCTTTTCTGCATCTATTGAGATAATCATGTGGTTCTTGTCTTTGGTTCTGTTTAAATGCTGGATTACGTTTATTGATTTGCGAATGTTGAACCAGCCTTGCATCCCAGGGATGAAGCCCACTTGATCATGGTGGATAAGCTTTTTGATGTGCTGCTGAGTCCGGTTTGCCAGTATTTTATTGAGGATTTTTGCATCGGTGTTCATCAGGGATATTGGTCTAAAATTTTCTTTTTTTGTTGTGTCTCTGCCAGGCTTTGGTATCAGGATGATGTTGGCCTCATAAAATGAGTTAGGGAGGACTCCCTCTTTTTCAGTTGATTGGAGTGGTTTCAGAAGGAATGGTACCAGCTCCTCTTTGTACCTCTGGTAGAATTCAGCTGTGAATCCATCTGGTCCTGGACTTCTTTTGGTTGGTAGGCTATTAATTATTGCCTCAATTTCAGAGCCTGCTATTGGTCTACTCAGGGATTGAACTTCTTCCTGGTTTAGTCTTGGGAGAGTGTAAGTGTCCAGGAAATTATCCATTTCTTCTAGATTTTCTAGTTGATTTGCATAGAGGTGTTTATAGTATTCTCTGATGGTAGCTTGTATTTCTGTGGGGTCGGTGGTGATATCCCCTTTATCATTTTTTATTGCGTCTATTTGATTCTTCTCTCTTTTCTTCTTTATTAGTCTTGCTAGCGGTCTGTCAATTTTGTTGATCTTTTCAAAAAACCAACTCCTGGATTCATTGATTTTTTGGAGGGTTTTTTGTGTCTCTATCTCCTTCAGTTCTGCTCTCATCTTAGTTATTTCTTGCCTTCTGCTAGCTTTTGAATGTGTTTGCTCTTGCTTCTCTAGTTCTTTTAATTGTGATGTTAGAGTGTCAATTTTAGATCTTTCCTGCTTTCTCTTGTGGGCATTTAGTGCTATAAATTTCCCTCTACACACTGCTTTAAATGTGTCCCAGAGATTCTGGTATGTTGTATCTTTGTTCTCATTTGTTTCAAAGAACATCTTTATTTCTGCCTTCATTTCTTTATGTACCCAGTAGTCATTCAGGAGCAGGTTGTTCAGTTTCCATGTAGTTGAGTGGTTTTGATTGAGTTTCTTAGTCCTGAGTTCTAGTTTGATTGCACTATGGTCTGAGAGACAGTTTGTTATAATTTCTGTTCTTTTACATTTGCTAAGGAGTGCTTTACTTCCAATTATGTGGTCAATTTTGGAATAAGTGTGATGTGGTGCTGAGAAGAATGTATATTCTGTTGACTTGGGGTGGAGAGTTCTATAGATGTCTATTAGGTCCGCTTGGTGCAGGGATGAGTTAAATTCCTGGATATCTTTGTTAACTTTCTGTCTCGTTGATCTGTCTAATGTTGACAGTGGAGTGTTGAAGTCTCCCATTATTATTGTATGGGAGTCTAAGTCTCTTTGTAAGTCTCTAAGGACTTGCTTTATGAATCTGGGTGCTCCTGTATTGGGTGCATATATATTTAGGATAGTTAGCTCTTCCTGTTGAATTGATCCCTTTACCATTATGTAATGGCCTTCTTTGTCTCTTTTGATCTTTGATGGTTTAAAGTCTATTTTATCAGAAACAAGGATTGCCACCCCTGCTTTTTTCTGTTCTCCATTTGCTTGGTAGATCTTCCTCCATCCCTTTATTTTGAGCCTATGTATGTCTCTGCATGTGAGATGGGTCTCCTGAATACAGCAGACTGATGGGTCTTGACTCTTGATCCATTTTACCAGTCTGTGTCTTTTAATTGGAGCATTTAGTCCATTTACATTTAAGGTTAATATTGTTATGTGTGAACTTGATCCTGCCAGTATGATATTAACTGGTTATTTTGCTCGTTAGTTGATGCAGTTTCTTCCTAGCCTCGATGGTCTTTACATTTTGGCATGTTTTTGCAATGGCTGGTACCGGTTGTTCCTTTCCATGTTTAGGGCTTCCTTCAGGGTCTCTTGTAAGGCAGGCCTGGTGGTGACAAAATCTCTAAGCATTTGCTTATCTGTAAAGAATTTTATTTCTCCTTCACTTATGAAACTTAGTTTGGCTGGATATGAAATTCTGGGTTGAAAATTCTTTTCTTTAAGAACGTTGAATATTGGCCCCCACTCTCTTCTGGCTTGTAGAGTTTCTGCCGAGAGATCTGCTGTCAGTCTGATGGGCTTCCCTTTGTGGGTAACCCGACCTTTCTCTCTGGCTGCCCTTAA
>NC_045447.1:48766168-48864031 GCF_002776525.5 Piliocolobus tephrosceles
TGTCAGTCTGATGGGCTTCCCTTTGTGGGTAACCCGACCTTTCTCTCTGGCCGCCCTTAAGATTTTTTCCTTCATTTTAACTTTGGTGAATCTGGCAATTATGTGTCTTGGAGTTGCTCTTCTCGAGGAGTATCTTTGTGGTGTTCTCTGTATTTCCTGAATTTGAATGTTGGCCTGCCCTACTAGGTTGGGGAAGTTCTCCTGGATAATATCCTGAAGAGTGTTTTCCAACTTGGTTCCATTTTCCCCCTCACTTTCAGGCACCCCAATCAGACGTAGATTTGGTCTTTTGACATAATCCCATACTTCTTGCAGGCTTTGTTCATTTCTTTTTCTTCTTTTTTCTTTTGGTTTCTCTTCTCGCTTCATTTCATTCATTTGATCCTCAATCGCTGATACTCTTTCTTCCAGTTGATCGAGTCGGCTACTGAAGCTTGTGCATTTGTCACGTATTTCTCGTGTCATGGTTTTCATCTCTGTCATTTCGTTTATGACCTTCTCTGCATTAATTAGTCTAGCTGTCAGCTCTGAGAAGTTTGATGGACTGAAGCCTTCTTCTCTCATCTCGTCAAAGTCATTCTCTGACCAGCTTTGATCCGTTGCTGGCGATGAGCTGTGCTCCTTTGCAGGGGGAGATATGCTCTTATTTTTTGAATTTCTAGCTTTTCTGCCCTGCTTCTTCCCCATCTTTGTGGTTTTATCTGCTTCTGGTCTTTGATGATGGTGACGTACTGCTGGGGTTTTGGTATAGGTGTCCTTCCTGTTTGATAGTTTTCCTTCTGACAGTCAGGACCCTCAGCTGTAGGTCTGTTGGAGATTGCTTGAGGTCCACTCCAGACCCTGTTTGCCTGGGTATCAGCAGCAGAGGTTGCAGAAGATACAATATTGCTGAACAGTGAGTGCACCTGTCTGATTCTTACTTTGGAAGCTTCCTCTCAGGGGTGTACTCCACCCTGCGAGGTGTGGGGTGTCAGACTGCCCCTAGTGGGGGATGTCTCCCAGTTAGGCTACTCAGGGGTCAGGGACCCACTTGAGCAGGCAGTCTGTCCGTTCTCAGATCTCAACCTCCGTGTTGGGAGATCCACTGCTCTCTTCAAAGCTGTCAGACAGAGTCGTTCGGGTCTGCACAGGCCTCTGCTGCTTCCCCTGTTGTTTTTTAAGCTGTGCCCTGTCCCCAGAGGTGGAGTCTGCAGAGACAGGCAGGTTTCCTTGAGCTGTTGTGAGCTCCACCCAGTTCGAGCTTCCCAGCAGCTTTGTTTACCTACTTAAGCCTCAGCAATGGCGGGCGCCCCTTCCCCAGCCTCGCTGCTGCCTTGTGGTTAGATCGCAGACTGCTGTGCTAGCAATGAGGGAGGCTCCGTGGCCGTGGGACCCTCCTGGCCAGGTGTGGGTATAGTCTCCTGGTGTGCCCGTTTCCTTAAAGCGCAGTATTGGGGTGGGAATTACCCGATTTTCCAGGTGTTGTGTGTCTCAGTTCGCCTGGCTAGGAAAAGGGATTCTCTTCCCCCTTGTGCTTCCCAGGTGAGGCAATGCCTCGCCCTGCTTCAGCTCTTTCTGGTCGGGTTGCAGCAGCTGACCAGCACCGATTGTCCGGCACTCCCCAGTGAGATGACCCCAGTACCTCTGTTGAAAATGCAGAAATCACCCGTCTTCTGTGTCACTCGCGCCGGGAGTTGGAGACTGGAGCTGTTCCTATTCGGCCGTCTTGCTCCGCCCTCCAATTTGTTAATTTATAATAAAAATATTTAAATCTGAAATGTGGGTGAATAGGTTTTATATTAAATGTGGCACTGCAGAGCTTCCTGTAACTTATTAAATAACACAGTTCTAGTTTCATATTTTTCTGAAGAGAGAGAAAAATGTGCTTGCTATTACCGTGAGTGTTAGTCGACATAGATTTAAAGGGAAACCGGATTAAGGGACTTCCAAAAGATTTCTTTGCTCTTACTTCTATCTACATTGTCTCCCTTAGAGCTGTCATCTACTATTTTGACTCATAAAACCACTTCTATGAAAGGGGCTCTGACTCATCCACTGAGATCCAAATTTATATATGCAGTAAGTAGGCTTGCTTAAAATTCCGTCTTAGAGTCACAATGACAAACACGAGCTCATGATTTCTCCCCTTGCACTGACCACTAACGTATTCTCATTCTAGTCTTCCCTATTGCAACAAAGAAAACCATCTATTAGCTCTATTCAAAACCCCCAAAATCTAGAACTTCAATAATCCCACAGCTATTGAATCACTTCACTTCTTTCGAGTCTCACAGCTACTGTCCTGGCCCAGACTTCTTTATTTCTTTCCTTAATACTACAACACTCACTTTAGAAGTTGCACTGTTTTGGCCGGGCGCGGTGGCTCAAGCCTATAATCCCAGCACTTTGGGAGGCCGAGACGGGCGGATCACGAGGTCAGGAGATCGAGACCATCCTAGCTAACACGGTGAAACCCCGTCTCTACTAAAAATACAAAAAACTAGCTGGGCGAGGTGGCGGGCGCCTGTAGTCCCAGCTACTCGGGAGGCTGAGGCAGGAGAATGGCGTAAACCCAGGAGGCAGAGCTTACAGTGAGCTGAGATCGGCCACCACACTCCAGCCCGGGCGACAGAGCAAGACTCTGTCTCAAAAAAAAAAAAAAAAAAAAAAAAAAAAAAACAGAAGTTGCACTGTTTTATCTCTAGCTCCCTGAACAGTTTTCCTTACAGAAACCAGAATGATCTGTAAAATGTAAACATCCAGATTACTCTTCCTGGGGAAAGTCCTATGCCTCTTAACCACAGCACCTGAAATAAAATCAATTTCCCTTACCTTGGCCTCCAAGTAGCAAAAGACGTGACTATCTAATTTTACATTTATTCCACAGCACTCTTCCTCTGACCCACCAGGCTCAAATCCATGATATCTTTCTATTCTTCAAACACCAAGCTTATTTTTATCCTAGAGCCTCTGTGTTTGTTCATCTAGCTTGCCTTTCCTTCAGCCATTTCTTGTCTTTTAGCTTTCAGGTTAAATGCCACTTTGGCAGTAAGGCCTTACCTCACTGTCCACTCTAGATATTCCCCTGCTGTTCCACCCCATCCCAACATACCCTATTACATCACCCAGATTTCCATTCTTTGTTAATCTCATTTATCACTGTTTGATTTTATGCTGTGCTTTGTTTTTGTTTGTTTGTTTTTTGAGAGAGGGTCTCTCTCTGTTGCCCAGGCTAGAGTGCAATGGCCTCACCATGACTCACTGCAGCCTCACCTGGGCATAAGGGATCCTCCTGCCTCGGTCTCCCAGGTAGTTGGGACTACAGGTGCTCATCACCACACCTTGCTATTTTTGTTTTTGTTATTTTCTATAAAGAGTTCTCATTAGGTTGCTCAGGCTAGTCTTGCACTCTTGGTCTCAAGCGATGCTTCCACCTCATCCTCCAAGGGATTATGGAGGTGAGTCATTGCACCCGACTTTTATGTCATACTTTGAACAGGGATGTGTCTCTCTGTTCACCACTGCGTCTTTGGAGACTAGAAACATCATGCCACAATTAGAGGATAATTGTAGAAGACAAACACATATTTGTTAAAAATGAACACATTTCCTTGTATTTAAATGCATTTAAATTCAATTAGTTGACTTATTTATGTTGTATATCAAATTCTGTTGATCTTCTGTTTTGAACTTTGTAGCTGCTTTATTTCCATTATAATTAGAATTTTCATGAAAATGTTTGCTTTATCTTAATATAAAGTATCAATATTTCCCTACAAAATTTGCAGTACTCTTTGTTCCAAAACACCATTTTTAGTGAATTTCCTCATATCATGTCAACTTTATTTTCTGTAGTTATTTTTGGTGTTTACCAATAAGATAGGCAAATCTATGTTTTATTACTATTCTATTTTATTAATATATGTATTTTGTTTCTGATAAGTTGAACATTTGTCCATGGGTTTGAGGCTGTTCACATATCGTCATTTGTCAAATGCTGCTTGTCTCTCTGATCATTTTTCTAGAAATTTTGTTCACCATTTTATTTAAAATACTGGAAATCATAATTGTGAGAATGAAAAATCCATATTATACAAAAATTCAAGTGTACTAAATCTAAATGATCTTTACACCATTATACATTAGAAAACTTTCTATGATACACATGTAACCATTAATATCTTTCTTACTCTTTACCACTGCAAGTCACTCATTTGCTCTGCCACTATTCTTACATAGAAGTTGGCCCAGTGTAACCCCAAGGGTTTCAGTAAAATGACAGCTCTGGTTCATATAACTTTATGCCTCTTCTGGGTTCAGAAGCTCTTTGAGTGCACATGTTCCTATGACTAAAATGCATTTTCTAAGCTATAGCAAGACAGAAAATAAAAGTAGAAATAATGTTTATGTTACAAATTTAAGTGACTGAATATAATAAAGGCAAATAATTAGATAAGACAGATTATGTGTGAGTAAAATTGACATATCAGACAAATTTTAATGCAAATTAATAAATAAGAGTCCTTGACATTGGTATATTGAAAGTGGTAATAAAAAAGTACACATTTGTTAGGTTAGGATATGCAGTGATAACAAATATTCCCAAATATGAGTGGCTTAACAAAACAAAAGTTTATCTCTCAGTCATGTTACATTTTCTCGCTGTTCTTTGTCCACACTGTCACTCAGCGATCCAAGCTGATGGAAACTCCAATGTCTAATAACTGCACCAGCTGGATCATTCAGCCTTCTAGTTGCTATATCAAGGGAAGACACTCTGAAGGCATCACACTAACTCTTCAATGTTTTGATACATGATAGACGTACGACATCCCTGTTCTTAGCCTATTAGACAGAATGGGTTATCAGCCCTATCTTGGAATCAGAAGGAGCAGTAATAAAAACCTTAGTATGCCTCCACAATCTTTGCCATTATACGTAAGATTATATTATTTCTAGTAGGATTAACATATAAAAAGTTAAGACTTCTATTTTTAGCAAAGTCCCTCCATCAATGTCTTTTTTTATCTTTGGGTGGGAGGCTAAAAACAATGTTGTAAATGATATAGAAGTATGCATCTTTTAAAAGTATTGCTTGAACTCTATAATCCAAAAACAATTGGATAAATGAGCAATATTATCAAACAAAAGACGAGTTTTTTTCCCTTTGTCTCATGTTGTTCAATTTTACTGATAATTTAGATAAGATATATACTGCCATATACTGATAAAAAATATCTGTTTAAAAATTGAAGTTCAGTTTATTAGTTTATTAAAATATAGTTTATGCGTTTTGTGTTCTATCTAAGAATCCTTGCCTACTCAAAGGTAACAAAGATATTTCTCCTATATTTTCTTCTATACATGTTATAATTTTGGGTTTTAAATCTGGGTCTATGATCCATTTCAGGTAATTTTTGCATATGATTTTCAGTAAGGATTAATGTTTATTTTGAACATTACTTATTAAAAACACTTATTCTTTCAAATAAAATAATAAAAATTGAAAATGTATGTCTATTCTAGAATATTAGTGTTTTGTGGATCAATTTATACTTGATAAAAACTATATTTTACCTCCCAAACAGAAAGTAATTATTTTATATATCAAAATATTGCTTTGCTCTAGTTTTCTGATAGAGAAGTGAGTCTCATTCCACTTACCTTAAAAATTATTCTGATGCTTTTGGTGATGCAATTTATAATTCCTTTATGGACACCTTTTTTTGTTACTGTAAAAGCTAATATACATTCTATTTTGCACTGTATTTTTGAATGATGACTTTATGTGATTAACCATTTTTCAGAGTAAAAATAAATAATCAATAGAAGATTTCAAAGTAAGTAAAGTAGAGAAGTAAGTGCAAATTTAAAAAATATGGATAGGCTTTGGTCATTTTGCAGAATATATTCACATATTCCACACATTTTTAAATGACTTGAAAATTTCCTTGAGGCATTTTACTTAAAGATTGGTGAAATAATAGGTAGATTATTCATCGTGGTTTCTGCTTCCTTTCTCCATCTGATTTTTATTGTATAACTTTTAAATTATACATCATGATTTGAGTGCCTGTACTTTTTATAGACGCACACATACGTATAACATTATTCTGCTATCAAAGAAGGTACCACAATTACTCTTAATTAAATCAATCTTTACCTGAGAAAGAAGAAATATAAAAAAAAATCAGTTAGAAAAATTGTAGGGGAAATGGTAACGCATATAACATAGCTAGAAAAAGGAGAAACCTGTGACAAAAGAGAAAAGAGAGTGGCATCATGCAGTGTCACAGGCTATTTTGCATGAAGTTCATCCTGATCATAAAGGCAAGACCTAAAGAAACCAGAATAAAAGCACTAGATTTAATTAAGAGTTGATGAAGGGGAAAATAAAGGTGAGAAACCTGAGTACATTGCAAATTTGCATTTAGTAAGTTATATTTTGTAAACTACTTAACTGCAGCATGTCAACCACATATTTATTTCCAGACTAATACATTTACTTTGTGTACCAAACTCCTGCTACTAGTGTGCATGTACAAGAGAAGATAAGATGAAGGAGGGAAAGTAGAGAGGAGACAGGTGGGGGAGAAAGCAAGAAGAGAGAGTAATTGCCATTTCATCTTTTTTCATTGGAAGGTTTCTAATTGCAGGGAACAAATAAACAAACTGAGTGCTCCAAAATGTATTCCCAGAAACAAACTGAATGCTCCAAAATGTATTCCCAGAAAGAATTCTCTTTCTTATATGTGCATGATTCAAAATTTTGGGGAATCCTAGAAGAAATGGATAAATTCCTGGACACACACACTCTCCCAAGACTAAACCAGGAAGAAGTTGAATCCCTGAATAGACCAATAGCAGGTTCTGAAATTGAAGCAACAATTAATAGCCTACCAACCAAAAAAAGTCCAAGACCAGATGGATTCACAGCTGAATTCTACCAGAGGTACAAGGAGGAGCTGATACCATTCCTTCTGAAACTATTCCAATCAATAGAAAAAGAGGGAATCCTCCCTAACTCATTTTATGAGGCCAACATCATCCTGATACCAAAGCCTGATAGAGACACAACAAAAAAAGAGAATTTTAGACCAATATCCCCGATGAACATCGATGCAAAAATCCTCAATAAAATACTGGCAAACCGGATTCAGCAGCACATCAAAAAGCTTACCCACCATGATCAAGTGGGCTTCATCCCTGGGATGCAAGGCTGGTTCAATATATGCAAATCATTAAACATAATGCAGTATATACACAGAACCAAAGACAAAAACCACACGATTATCTCAAAAGATGCAGAAAAAGCCTTTGACAAAATTCAACAGCCCTTCATGCTAAAGACTCTCAATAAATTCGGTATTGATGGAACGTATCTCAAAATAATAAGAGCTATTTATGACAAACCCACAACCAATATCATACTGAATGGGTGAAAACTGGAAGCATTCCCCTTGAAAACTGGCACAAGACAGGGATGCCCTCTCTCACCACTCCTATTCAACATAGTGTTGGAAGTTCTGGCTACAGCAATCAGGCAAGAGAAAGAAATAATGGGTATTCAATTAGGAAAAGAGGAACTCAAATTGTCCCTGTTTGCAGATAACATGATTGTATATTTAGAAAACACCATCATCTCAGCCCAAAGTCTCCTTAAGACGATAAGCAACTTCAGCAATGTCTCAGGATACAAAATCAATGTGCAGAAATCACAAGTATTCTTATACAGCAATAACAGACAAACAGAGAGCCAAATCATGGGTGAACTTCCATTCACAATTGCTTCAAAGAGAATAAAATACCTAGGAATCCAACTTACAAGGGATGTGAAGGACCTCTTCAAGGAGAACTACAAACCACTGCTCAATGACATAAAAGAGGGCACAAACGGAAGAACATTCCATGCTCATGGATAGGGAGAATCAATATCATGAAAATGGCCATACTGCCCGAGGTAATTTATAGAATCAATTGGAAAAAACTACTTTAAAGTTCATATGGAACCAAAAAAAGCCTGCATTGCCAAGAGAGTGATAAGCCAAAAGAACAAAGCTGGAGGCATCACACTACCTGACTTCAAACTATACTACAAGGCTACAGTAACCAAAACAGCATGCTACTGGTACCAAAACAGAGATATAGACCAATGGAACGGAACAGAGCCCTCAGAAATAACGCCACACATCTACAACCATCTGATCTTTGACAAACCTGACAAAAATAAGAAATGGGGAAAGGATTCCCTATTTAATAAATGGTGCTGGGAAAGCAGGCTAGCCATAAGTAGAAAGCTGAAACTGGATCCCTTCCTTACACCTTATACAAAAATTAATTCAAGATGGATTAGAGATTTAGATGTTAGACCTAAAACCATAAAAACCCTAGAAGAAAACCTAGGCAATACCATTCAGGACATAGGCATGGGCAAGGACTTCATATCTAAAACACCAAAAGCAATGGCAACAAAAGCCAAACTTGACAAATGGGATCTAATTAAACTAAAGAGCTATGCACAGCAAAAGAAACTACCATCAGAGTGAACAGGCAACCTATAGAATGGGAGAAAATTTTTGCAATCTACTCATCTGACAAAGGGCTAATAACCAGAACCTACAAAGAACTCAAACAAATTCCCAGGAAATACATCCCCATCAAAAAGTGGGCAAAGGACATGAACAGACACTTCTCAAAAGAAGGCATTTATGCAGCCAACAGACACATGAAAAAATGCTCATCATCACTCACCATCAGAGCAATGCAAACCAAAACCACAATTAGATACCATCTCATACCAGTTAGAATGGCTATCATTAAAAAGTCAGAAAACAACAGGTGCTGGAGAGGATGTGGAGAAATAGGAACACTTTTACACTGTTGGTGGGACTGTAAACTGGTTCAACCATTGTGGAAGACAGTGTAGCAATTCCTCAAGGATCTAGAACTAGAAATACCATTTGACCCAACCATCCCATTACTAGGGATATACCCAAAGGATTATAAATCATGCTGTTATAAAGACACATGTACACGTATATTTATTGTGGTGCTATTCACAATACCAAAGACTTGGAACCAACCCAATGTCCATCAATGATAGACTGGATTTAGCAAATGTGGCACATACACACCATGGAATACTATGCAGCCATAAAGAAGGATGAGTTGATGTCTTTTGTAAGGACATGGATGCAGCTGGAAACCATCATTCTCAGAAAACTATTGCAAGAACAGAAAACGCAACACTGCATGTTCTAACTCATAGATGGGAATTGAACAATGAGAACACTTGGACACAGGAAGGGGAACATCACACACTGGAACCTGTCATGGGATGGGGGGAGGGGGAGATGGATAGCATTAGGAGATACACCTAATGTAAATGATGAGTTAATGGGTGCAGCACACCAACATGACACATATATACATGTGTAACAAGCCTGCACGTTGTGCACTTGTACCCTAGAATATAAAGTATAATAAAATAAATGAAAAATTAGAAAAATTGGGGGAAATTAATTCCTATTTAGACAAAATTTAATGTTTGCAGAAATAGTGCAAAATAAAATTATTTTGATTCCACATACATCTCTGAAGGGTTAACTTAAATTTATGATATTATTCCCTGATAATAACTAGCCTGTAGGTTTGTTTTCACTAAATATGGCACATTTTCTCAACAGTTTAGCTTTGAATAATGCCTCATTGCCCCAAAGTCTTCTAGCTCAGAAATCTAGAATTGATGGCTTATTCTTCACTTTTCGATTTTATGTTCACTAAATTCTGTCACATCTTCCTTTGAAAATTCTTTAGTACTCACACCTCACTGTCATTTCCAAATGATATTTTCATTTTCTATGTTTACACATTTCTTCAGAAGTGCTCTTTGATGTTTTCATTTAATATTCTTACTTTGTTCAATTATGCAAATATTTTCTCAATACAATTCAGAGATTACTGTTTCTAAAATGAATTATTATTGCAGGAACCCACTGTTTAACTCACTCTCCTCAACACTGTTTCTTGTTAAACAGAATGTGATTTGAATTCAGATCTTGATACCATCATTACAATCAAGCCATTTAAAGTTTTAAGAGCATCAGTTTTCTCAATAGCATTAGGAGAAATAGCTAACGTAGATGACTGGTTGATGGGCGCAGCAAACCACCATGGCACGCATATACCTATGTAACAAACCTGCACATTCTGCACATGTATCCCAGAACTTAAAGCATAATTTTTTAAAACATTCACAAAACTGGAGTGAATATCTGAAATCCCATTCAGCATTACATACTGTGGTGCTATGATATTATTGTCTACACAATTAAGCTTAAAGTCTGACTTTCAAATTCCTACTAAAATTCACACACCTTATCTTTCCAATCCCATTTTTACTGCAGCCTAACATATATTCGCTGACGTAGGTAAATTAATCTTTTTCTCTAACCAAACCCTATGTGAATCTATCTGATTTGACTTTGACAGTTACGACCTCTGACAGAATGCTTCCATTTCATCTCCAAATCTTCCTCTGCATCAAAGTTCAGAAATGAATCTGCACTGTTGTCCATTAGCAAAGTATTACCTAATTAGGTGTTTTCCATCTTTAAAGTATTGCTTTCTATTTTATATTATTACAATATCAATTAATGAAGTAATTAAATATATAGCATTTTCTCTCAATGAACATTCCCTCCTTTTCATCCCCATTGCTATATCTTACCTTTTTTAGGGATTCTGAGCTAAACTATATATATTAGAAATTACATATATAGTATGCTTTTTCCCTAAGTAGTTTCTTTGTAAACTGAAATGGTACTTGCCCTGACATCTTCTCTTCCTCATATGTTGAGAAAATATGTCTTTATGTTCTGGCTTTCTAATTCTTTTACAAAGTATGCATGTAAAATGACATTGGAAGCTTTTAATGCATCTATTAAGTTTTACTTTTTACTGGTTTTATTGATAGTTTGCATTAAAAATGCTTTATTGTATCTTTTTAATATTCTTAGATCTATCTTCCTTATAGTTAAAAGTTGCTCCCATTAGTCAGCAATTTATTTTGTTTCGCTAATGTTTTCTTAAGGATTAGACTGTATTCCTGTGATATTCTCCCGTGGCACACTGCACACCCATCACTCTGTTTTTATTACTGGTTTAGCTATCTGTCTTCCTTGCTTAAATGTAAGATTAACAAGGTTATAACTAAGATATGGACATCTGAATGTTATTGCTGATAAGTGTAGAAGCACAGTGGAGATGTTTTCTGAAGTTGTTATTTTGTATTTGACATTATATATTCTAAATATCAAATAAGACTAGATACCAAGCACTTAGCCTGCCTTATTCTGTCCTCTCACTTAATTATTGTGACTTGTGACTTTGTCATTCTATTATCTTGTACACAGATATCTTAAAAACATTATCATATACCATTCCATTAAGAAAGTAGCTTTATGTTGTTGTTTTGTTTTGTTTCAGTTTAGAAAAAAATCTTTGGACCTGGTTTTGATCAAGGAGAAAAGCAAGCGAATTCAATCATGCGGGTCCAGTGTTTAGATATTTACTTCATATTTCATGTGTGTTCTGATAATAAAATGCTTGCAAGTATTTAATAGAAAGAACTAAATGCAATCAAGGTAAAATGTAAACATAACAGAGTGAAAGATCTGCATTTCAATCATTTAGCTCAAAATATCTTTAGTTATTAAGAAACTCTTAAACATTAGATTATATAATATCAATTAATTACTAAAAGGAATTATAGTTATATGTCAATTCTGATCCTCTTAGTAACTATGTAGGCCAACATGTCATATGTAAATATGCGGTTGTGTGTATCTGGATATTTTTATTCACAAACATGTCATTTTTTTCTCAAGCATTTTTAATAACTACAACATTAAATGATGATTATACCATAACTTATTTAACAAGCTCCTATGGAAAATAGTGCCTGTTTCTCGATTTTTAATATTATAAACAAGGATGCAATGAATAATTACATGCACATATCTTTCTGTACCTTTAATTTTTGCCTTCTTAAAGTACTGGAGGTCAATTGATGGGCCAAGGAAATTTTCAATTAAAATAAAACTAGCTGATTAGAACTCTCTTATTTTGCCTAGTGACATACTGGCATTTTGTTATTCTGCTATCTTTCTTTATGGAAAGTTATTATAATCCAAAGATGTGGCCAGGAACAGTGGCTCACACCAGCACTTTGGAAGGTCAAGGTGGGCAGATGTCAGGAGTTAGAGACCAGTCTGGTCAACATGGCCAAACTCGGTCTCTACTAAAAATAACAAAATTAGCAGGGCACAGTGGCACGCACCTGTAATCCCAGCTACTCCTGAGGTTAAGGCACAAGAATGACTTGAACCTGGGAGGTGGAGCTCGCAGTGAGCAGAGATCCTGCCACTGCACCCCAGCCTGGGCAACAGAGCAAGACTCCGTCTCAAAAAAAAAAATTTTTTTTTTATACCTTTAAAGAAGATATACTATTTCTACATCTCAATGAGCAATACTTGATAAGATATTTGTGACTGTTATGTATGCATATGTTTATAAATGTGGGTGTGGAGAATCTGTTTTTATGCAATAATCGTCATCACAGCTTAACTTACTGAATCATTATACAAATGCAGAAATGGTGAAACATAGTAATAACTTGCCTAAGATCATGGTAATTAAATTGTATAACTGAATTTCTACCAGTTACTAAGTTCTTACATTTAAAATTTATATAGAGAATAAATTAACTATTAACATAAACATGACTTTTGGTCAGACATCCACAAAGGAAAATCTACTGCAATCCTGAATTATGGAAAGACATAATCTATTCCTTTTCTGAAAAAGCAAATTGTTATTCTTAGAAAAACAGTAAGGGATGGCAGATAGACATAGCAAGTAAAAAATCTAGTGTAAGGAAAATTTCCTGGTATGGAAAATAAAGTTTTGTTGTAAATAAAATAGTTAATATCATGGGTTATAATTTCAGATCCAGTCTTTGTTCTAATGAATATTAACAATGAGTCATTATCCTGTGTAGAATATATATATGTAACTTATTATATGTATATATCCTAAATTAGGAAAAAAACCCTGCAATGTGTTGCTTAGTTACTTTAAATGCTGCTTTATTTCACATAATTTCAACAAAATGATGACAATATCAAAGCTATTATAGTGATGTAAAAACAAATATTTATGATTATGTATTTAGTGTTAGAACAATATTCAAAACCAGTTATATAGATATGCACAAGTTAGAAAGAATGTGAGATACTCTGTAATAACTTGAAAATATGTAAATAAAGCCTATCCTTTATAAGTGAATTTGATCAACTATTTACATATCAGGAATTATTATGTAGAAACACCTTGCTTTTATAATAGGTAGTTATTAACTGGAAAAGAATGCATAACTAATGAGCATAGAAATTGTGTTGGGTGGAAAAAAGACAAAGATCTCCATAAATCCATTATAATGAATCCAGATATCATGTCAACTTCCTCATGTTCTGAATTAAGTGTCACTTGATATCTGTCTACCTATTATTCTCTTATTACAATATACCACGCAATGTCATCACCATTAATTGTTTTTCCAAATTCATTCACACCAAGAAAGGAACTCACTTCATGGGAATGTAAGCATCCCTACAACTGAAAAGACTCAGGGTTCTTTTCTTATGAATGACAAACAATTAATTGCAATCAGTTAATTTAATTGTAAAAGTTTATCCCCACATTCTCATTGTGCTTTGGTGTTGTGACATGATACACCTTTTAGAAAATCAAGATAATCATACTCGCTAAGATGAAGTGTCTTTGAAGCCAGCCAGCATACCTTCTCTTGTCAGAAATGCTTCTCATCATGTATCATGTTTTTCACCATTTCAAAATTTTGAATATAAAATGGACAATAATTAGAGTTAGCAATATCCTAAGAGAGAAATTATACTGGTAAAATATTTTGTGAGGTTTTTAGAAGACAGGTAACAATTGTGAAAATAGATTTTCTTTGAATAATATATCAATTCATACCAAGGAAAACATCCACTAACATGGTAAAAGCTTTTTCTTATTTATTTATTTATTTATCTATTTATCTATCTACTTATTGTAGTTTAATTCCAAGCCATACTTTAACTACTACAGCTCTCCATTGTCCCTGTTCCGCCTAATTGTCTGAGAAATCACTGTTGTTAAATAAAATTAAAATATAAGACAAGATCCAGACAATCTGAAAGCTTTATTAAATTGCACATTCACATTTGATGTACAAAGCAATAAATTTATACAAATTGTAGTTATTTATTTCTTATAATAACTCGATGTGGAAGAGATCCAGCACTATATGAGAGAAAAAATAAATTTAAATATCTCCGTGTAATAGGAAAAGAGATATACCTAGTGACTGTATAACTGAATGGAATTACTTCTGATTTTTTTTTCTCTGTTTATATGCCAAAGCCTATTCTTAACATCTGCATCCAAGACTCATTTAACAAGCGTTACTGGCTTGAAAGTTGATGAAAATCCTCTCTCATACTCCAACTTTTAACATGAAAATGAAAGAACGGAAATCTAAGACCAAAGGTGTGAATTTTACATTCCCAACTATGCACATTGGGTTCAGTAAATAAAATAATTCTTTCCTGGCTTTGGAGAAACTAGATTATGTGTCTATCTAAACATAAGGTAGAGGAAGTTCTTTCCTTTTGTATTGTTTTGTTTTCCCACATGAGCTGGTTCTTCAAATTATTTGATTCTGGGAGCATTGAACTCTAAATATAATCTGGGTAAACAGTAGGCAGGCAAGATAATAAAAATAGCATTCATGGAGACACTGAGTATATTTTCAATTAGGTATATATTTTGTAACTGATGCTATTTTCCAACTCTTCTCTTTCCAAACAACTAGGAAAGCTTTGCTAAATCCATCATTCATGTATTTATTTAAGAAAGGCTCACTCTTTGGGCACTTATAATTTAAGTGAGAAATGACAAATTTGTATGGGAGATTTATAAGTAATGAGACATAACCTCTGATTTTAAGATTCTTAATACAGTAGCATAAAGTAAAGTGAATATAATGCAGTGTTAAGTACTGAAGTGAAACCATTGTTTATGGCTCAGAGGAATAGGAAAGAATTCTCATAGACAAGATATCCCTGAGTAGGATTTCAGTTCCAAGAGAAAGACAATAGGAAGAATTGCTTTCCAGAATTAGAAAATAGCATAAGAAAAAAATGTTGAATTTGTCTCCATATTTTGGAAACCTTTTCTGAGTCAAGGATTGATCATGATCTTCTTCATCTGATACTTCATGTGTGCACTGACTCACTTCTTCCATCATCTCTGGATGTTAGCTCTATCTCCATTTTATAGGAAAATGTGAAAGCCCCATTTATCCTTACATACATTGTCAATAACCAATTAATTTAAACTAACTAATATAAGACTAGTGATGAAAATGAGACCTCCTACCTTCAAAATCCATCTTCCAAAAGTCGCGTTGCCTCCTGAAACTGGGAACTTTAAAGAGGGTACTATGGGAGTTATTTGCTGATCTTCTGTGGACATAAAGGTCGCAAAGGCATTAAAAGTGGAATAGGTCACTAAAACAGAGGTTATGTGAATGAGGAAATCTACTCAGAAGATACAAGTGTATTGTCAGAGAAAAAAGAACTTTGAGTCGTGCTAAAATCTTTGTGGGTCAATGTTAGAGTGGCTTGGAGATTGCTGGATAGTGTGAAAAATGATATGTAATAAAGAAAGAGATCATGGATTTTTAACAAGTTCAAAGGAAGAGGCTAGTAGAGGGAGGCTGCTTTAGCACTTGCTTTGAAATAGAAAACAAAATACCAAACTTCTCCGAGGAAAGTTGAAGAATAAAGGACTGAAAGGAGTTGATGTGGTTTGGCTGTGTCCCCACGCAAAACTCATCTTGAATTCCCACGTGTTGTGGAAGGGACATGGTGGGACATAATTGAACTGTGGGGGCAGATCTTTTCTGTGCTGTTCTCGTGATAGTGAGTAAGTCTCACGAGATCTGATGGTTATTATAAGGGGGCGTTTTCCTGCACAAGCTCTCTTTGCATGGTACAGTTCATGTAGTATGTGATTTGCTCCTCCTTGCCTTCCACCATGATTGTGAGGCTTCGCCAGCCACTTGGAACTGTAAGCCCAATTAAAGCTCTTTCTTTTGTAAACTGCCCAGTCTCGGGTATGTCTTTATCAGCAGCATGAAAACGGACTAATACAGCGGTAGTGGTATAAAAAGATATACATTTTTCAGGTGAGACACTATAAAATTATATACTTCCATATTGTTTCTCTCTATACATCAAAAGCCCATTTCAAAAAGCAATTCATATTGTGTGTTTTAAGGTATTTTAATAAGGAAGATTTATAAGAGGGAAAGGCTAATTAGTGTAAAACACATCAGGATAGTTGAATTCGAATCTTGATTACCATTATTTTTATCATTATTAATACAAGAATTACTCCTTGCATTATGTGTAGATGTTTTCACATATATGGATCGATTCTCTTTTACACATTAGTGATGATTATAGCAGGCAATATATGAACATAAAATAAATAGAGCCAATTTTTGTTTATCTGAAACGTTTTCAAAGGTAATTTATTAAAACATCTTTTTTTATGAATCTATTCTATTTAGTGGAAAAGGAGTTAATTTTTCATATTGTTTGAGACCACCATATAATGATCATATGATCATGTCTAGTTTAATGTCTTTCAAGATGGATTCTAGTTTGTTTTTAGAGATAATTTAAATGATGGGTATAATGCAATTGCATATACTATTTAAAAATTGGTTAGCATGTTCTCTGTGTAAGTGTACATAAGTAAATAACTCTTAAAATATTAAAAATTATCAGGCTTTTCATAGTCAGTACATTTACCATATGTAATTTCAAAGATACATTGCTTAAAATTAATCAAACAGATTAATAGGCATAACATCAATAACCAAATAAATCAAAACAACAAAACAACAAAAATCACCTGGCCCTCTGAACACAACCCTCTTTTGGACAAGGAATCTGTCCCTTAACATGCCTTATACCTTGTATTTGACCACTTATTTATTGAAAAGTATTAGTCTTACCTACTTATTGTTGCTTAGTAACAAACATAAACCTGCTAAAGTTTTTAGTACAAAGTTGTACCATTATTATGAATGTAATGAATGTAATTTAACTTTTATACATAAACATTATTTTTATTGACAAGGATGAGATAATGCCTAAAATGGCAATGGTGTTGCCATTTTTACAATAAAATCTTCTAAATGAGTTAATAGTTTCAATTTAAGACTGAATTTTAACAATTTATTTCAGGTTTACGTGACAAGTAGAAAAATTCTTACTGTATAATATATCATTATCATTGCAGAAAGAAGAGCTTTTATAAACACAGCAGACAAATTAACACTACAACAGCAAATATGGCAAGAGTTATTGCTCACTCTTGTCATATTTACTAGACTTTTAGAGGCAAAGCAGGGAGCCACATTTGGATATGTAAGATTTAAATCCCAACATAATATAAACAACCAACAATATCAATAATATTTATCAAAACTAGACACTGTTGTTGAATGGAGTCAATGTAATCCAAAACTTTTGGATAGGATTTAAAACAGTGGACAGTTTAGAATTCTAAATAAGGATGTACAATGGTGGGAAGGGAGTTTCACTTTATTCCCAACACAGAAAACAAGTCAGAGTACTATTGGATTTATTATGTATTGTAGTTAATAAAATCTAGGGCATAAAAAAGAAAAAAAATATTTGGTAAGAAAAGTTCCATACTTTTAAGAATTAGAAATCAGGATAAGTATGTTCTAGTTCTAATTCTGAAATAGTGACTTTGAGGAAAGATGTCTTTCATATTCCTATTCATTTTCTTCGTATGTTTATTAGCAATAGAACTCCCACCCTAAATATATTATTTTCTGAACATTTTGAAGTTAGATAATACATGTGAAAGTGCCTTGTAAACCACAATGTGGTATACACACATCTTACTATTATTAAGAAACACTTGCTACTGTGTTATTTGTAGGCTACATATCAGAATTCTCCATTTAAATATGACTCACCACTAAGTATAAGGGCACTATTATGCTAAAACATGATAGCTAATTACATAGATTCATTCAACCATGAAATTACTTTGTTAATACACAACGGAACAGATTTGTTATGTGTGTTCTTGCAAATGAATACATCTGTGTAAATAGTGACCTTCACTGGATACTTTTTAAAAAATTCTTTGTCTAATAAAATAGTACTTGCAGATATAACTCTCTTTATAATTTGTAAACACAATAACATTCCAGTAATTTCACACCTGTGGTCAAGGAAAGTAATGATTAAACATGACGTTATTAATGGAGAACATAAAAAAAGGAATGTAGATGTTGTTTCTGTTGACTGAATAGCTATTTTTCTTTTACTTAAAATACTAGTATCAAACCATTAATGTAAAAAAAGCTATTTAATGTGGTGCTCTTATTCTCTGTATTCTTTTGGATCTGCCTTTAAGTTATTCCTTTAATTGCTTCACTGCCTCGGTGGAATGCGTTTATGTGCCAGAAACCTCTTTAAAACTACAGATAATGTTTAGGTACATTGTGTAGAATGTAGTCTATCCAACACAAATCAATTTGGAGAATTCTGATTTAAACTAAAGAACACCAGCTATTATGAAATCCTTTAATTTTACTATTTGCTCTCTGTGTCTTTGCTTTCCAATGGAAACTACAATCTTTGAAGAATTTTTTTTCAATTAAAATATTTACTTTCCTATAGCAGTCACTAGAAATTATGAGATAGCAAGGGAGCATATTAAGAATAGTTATCTCATCTTAGAAGTTGCGCAACTCATCTGTCAGAGCTAGAGTAGTTTCTCTGTCTTCCATAGATAGGAATTTGTTTCTGTCTACCATGATAAGCAATATTGAGAAAAGATGACCATTGTTTTACTTCCTCCCAAATAGGTAATGAGTTTACAAGAACAATGGACATATTTCAGTGACAAATTGTAAACAATATGTATGGAATCACTGTGTTGTCTGCAATGATCCTAAGTAAGAAATGTAGTGAATCTGAACAAAAGGCTAATGTAAAAATGGAAGTCTGGTTGTGGAAATCCATTAAACCTGGATAGGATTTGGTGAATGCTGAAAAAAGGCTTCAGCCTTTCCCTATTAGAAAAGGAAATAAGTGGGAGTAATCGTAAAGGGCAGAATGAATGTCTGATTAGTAGGAAAAAATAGTAAGTTTACATTTAATTTGTTGGGAAGTGCCAGTTTTGAGACTCAGAGAAAAAAGTATAGAATTTAAGAGAACTTTAATTGGTCATTGCATGTTTGCTGGCAAAAGAGACAGAAATGAAAGTTGTTTTAAAGGTAATGGCCTTTGCTAGCATGTGAAAGCTAGATATTCGTCATCATTATGATAATAGAAAATGTAATAGTTGGCTCCAAAGTCATCTCAAGCACTATTTAAAGTACGTCCATGTTTTATCTAATGAAGTATTGACATCAATACCATTAAAGAGATACTAAGTATTACCTATTTTTGCAGATGAAAAAAGAATTAGAAAGGCTATATCAATTGCCCAGGGTCACAAAGTTAGTGGTTTATCCTCGTAAGAACCCTGTTCTCAATGAATTGGAAGAGGAAGTCTAGTAAATTGATGAAGACTCTATCCATTAGAAGTAGTTTTCAAATAATTTAAAATATTGATATCTATGAACATTTTGGGAGAAAAAAATGAGTGAGTGAGAATAACATAGTTATATTAAAACTAAATAAAATATATTAAGAAATTACTCCAATATCTGTTATCCTATATAGGCAGACTAATTGAAATCTTGGAAGTAGATCTGAATATACTAATGTAAGAATAATTATCATAGTATTAAGGTGAGATTTTTCATATGGAAAAGGAAGAATATTCTTTTTTTTCTGTTTTTAGCTTTTTTTGGTTTGTTTGTTTTCTTTTGTTTCATTTTACTTTAAGTTCTGGGGTACATGTGCAGACCGTGCAGTTTTGTTACATAGGTATACATTGCCATGGTGGTTTGCTGCACCCATCAACCCATAACCTGCATTAGGTATTTCTCCTAATGTTATCCCTCCACTACCCCCCATCCCCCGACGGGCCCCGGTGTGCGATGTTCCCCTCACTGTGTCCATGTGTTCTCATTGTTCAACTCCCACTTACGAGTGACAACATGCAGTGTTTGGTTTTCTGATCCTGTGATAGTTTGCTGAGAATGATGATTTCCAGCTTCATCCATGTCCCTGCAAAGAATATTAACTCATCCAAAAAAGAAGAATATTATTAGGCCAAGTGATTATTTAGAAAAACAATAATAAAATATTATTTTGTGTTCTCATAATATGCACCAAATGATAAACTCAAGGATTCCAAATATTATGTTTTACTAATACAATCTTCTAACAACTAGAGCAACATATAAATATTAATTAAAAATAGAAAGGCAAGGGATTTATAACCATAAAAGTTATGTAAGAAATCATAAAAACAATTAAAACTGACATGAACAAAGAAAACAGCAAACATTCAAATAAAATGAAAAAGAAGACAAATGAAAATAAATGTCTCCAGGATATTAGAAAAATAAGGGTCAATATCATAACAATGAAAGTATTTTTACAATATTAAGAATAAAATGTGAAAATTAGAAAATAATATTACAGTAATAACAAACAAAAATACAAACAAATTGTTAAAGAAATTTAAACTAACTGAAACGTATTTGAATTTTGTAATATTTGAAGACATGTTAAATAAATTAAGGTATGTTATTTTTAATTAATTTTACAACATAGGAGACAATGATACTCTAGGCAAATATATAAATAAATATGCTGGCTGGGCATGGTGGCTCACACCTGTAATTCCAACACTTTGGGCGGTCGAGGTAGGCAGATTACCTGAAGTCAGGAGTTCAAGACCACTCTGGCCAACATGATGAAAACCTGTCTCCACTAAAAATACAAAAAATTAGCCAGATGTGGTGGCACACGTCTGTATTTTCAGCTACTCAGGAGGTTGAGGCAGGAGAATCACTTGGACCCGGGAGAGGGAGGTTGCAGTGAGCGGAGATCACACCCCCGCATTCCAACCTGGATGTTAAGAGCGAAACTCTGTGAAAGAGAGAGAGAAGAAAGAAAGAGAGAGAGAGCGGGAGGGAGGGAGGGAAGGAAGAAAAGGAAGGAAGGAAGAAAAGAAAAGAAAGAAAAAGAAAGAAATGAGGGAGGGAGGGAGGGAGGGGAAGACAGAAAGAAAGGAGGGAGGAAGGGAAGGAGGGAGGAAGGAAGGAAGGAGCACGAATACAAGGATTGCCTTTACATATTTATAGCAAGATACCATTTTCTTAACACACATACTGAGAAGAAAATGAATAAATACATAAGGATATTAACACATATATCTCTAAATGATGAAATTGTATGTATTTTATGAGGAGATTTTCTTCACATAATTTTGTGGATGATTATAAAGTAATAGCTTACAAAGACAAAAGTAGTTAAATATGCAACACAACCAGAATTTCAGCCTGACCTGTCTTACTTATGTTTATTAATATATATTTTGAACAACAGCGTCAGATGGATTACAGGAGGTGAATGTAAACGTTTAGATATGACAAATTCATTAAGTGCTCAGTGAAAAACTGCAGTTGCTTGTTTTGTGACGGCGCTAGTTTTTGTAGTGGTAGTAAAAGTAGCAATAACAAGATCAATGGAAGTAGTAGGAGAACAATAGAAGCAAATAGAAAGTAATAGTAGGAGTAGCAAAAATAATAGCCATAATAGTATATAAATGTACTTTCCAGTAGTTGACAGTAGAAAGTCAAAAAATAGAAAAGTAATAGATTGTTTAGTATGCTGGAAACGTGATACACTGTAAAAAATAATAAGGTACCACATAATAATTGTGTGGCTTCTAACAACCTGACCAAATGATATTGGTCTGTTTCCCCACTTAGAAGACAGGGTGCATACTATTATACTTATTTAGATGGTTTGATATTCTTATGTAAGAATGAAATATTATAGTGTATGACAACCTTCCAGAGCAATACTTGACACTTGGTGTAAGGAAACAGGTTTTCTTTCTTCTGCTCCCTTACAATATTTTACAACTTTGTAAATATTTTACAAATATTTACAATTTTGTTCATTATAAAATAGTATTTTTCATTTTTAAAATTCTCACATAATTTTTAATCACTGTGAAACAATCTAAATATAGATTTTGATAATCTTTAAGCTTAAATGGTATCAAACCCTGTATTCTTTCTGCATTATGATTTCAATTTGAGTACATGACTTTCTTCTAGTTCAGTTGTAATATTCTCCATAGAAGAGGCTTGCAGTAATATATCTCAGACTTCTGGCACCTAACATAGTACCTAGAAAAATAAATAACTGGCAAGAAGTACCTGAATATAAGATATTTTTTGTTTTTGTTTGTTTGTTTTAATTGAGCTCAAGAAGCAGAAATAACAAGCTAACTATTATTAATCCAAAAATAAAGATGGATAGTCAGTGTGGTTTAAAGCTAGGAGGCCACTTAATTCAGCCCCTGACTCGCATATTGGATTTACAGGGTATAAAATGTATACCTTTAGTAAACTGCCTCAAGACTCGAGTCACCTTCCCATTATTTTTAAGCTCCAGCCATTGATGCAGGAATCAGCTATATGCAGGTGTAACCTGACAGCATCTCATTCCAGTAGGACTTTCATCTCTCTTTTGCACTGGAAATATTCTGTTTCTGCTGTTGTAATAATTGTGGGAATCTACCAAGTGATTTTGACACATGCACAAACCTGACATTTTTGAAGGTAAGACTTAATTAGTGGTATATAAATGTTGGTGGGTAAGATAGTCTCCTCTTTTTGTCTCAGATTAAGACTTCAGGTGAATTTTCCAGTGCTCTTAAGAGTGTCTTGAGTGGAATCATGCCCCATTTTCCTACAATCATAATCCATTCAATAACACAACTTGATTTTGCTTTCCTCTCTTTAACTTACTCTTCTAGTGTCCATTGATTTTTATTCTTAAGGATCAGTTCCCAAGATAAACAGTCTGCCTGCAAGTACTTGTCTAAATCTCACCTTTTTAGGGAAGCCCAGGTTAAGAGAATGTTGGTTAAAAGTCATAGAAAGCAAACCATCAGGATTGGACTCGGGATCTGAACCTTTCATTGGTCACATTGATAATGACTGTATCTGGAAAGTGGGAAGGTGACAACCCCTCACCTAAGGCAGCATAAAAGGTCTCTATAAAGTTGTAATATTGTTAAGAATCATTTGTGGTGGATTGGAATCCTGCATAGGTGAAATCGGAAACTCTGGCTTCTGTAATAGTGGTGGCACCAAAATATTGAGCAATGGTTTTTTGTAGCTTTATTGAGGCATAGTTTATATACAAAAATGTGCATATTTAATGTCTACATTTAATGAGTATGGATTTATGGATACACTCATGATACAACCACCATAGTCAATATACTAAACATACCTATCACCACTAAAACTATCCTTTCCTCTTTTATGCCTCCTATCACTCACCTGAGGTAAGATCACTTTTCATCTAAGCTATCCTCGTAATATATTTTATTTATTTTATTATTTTTTTGAGATGCAATCTTGCTCTGTCACCCAGAATGGAGTGCAATGGCATGATCTCCACTCACTGCATCCCTCCTGGGTTCAAGCAATTCTCCTGCCTCAGCCTCCTGAGTGGCTGGGATTATAGGCACCTGCCACCACCCCCAGCTAATTTTTCTGTTTTTAGTAGAAACAGGGTTTCACCATGTTGGCCAGGCTGGTCTTGAACTCCTGACCTCCAGTGACCTGCTCGCCTCCACCTCCTAAAATGCTGGGATTACAGGCATGAGCCACTGTGCCCAGCCTATCCTCCTAATATATTTTAAAGCAGGCAATAGTATTTGTAAGGACTGTGGAGTTAGCTGGATTTTGTTCGCAGTCTTTGAAGCCTTGAAAAAGAGAAAATAAGTTTACATTAATCAACTCTTGAGGCTCTCCATGGCAGTGTACAAAGAGCACCTTTTCTTCTGTAACTGCAGGGCACAGCTTCAGAAGAGACTGAAGGCATGGTCTCTACAGGTCTTCTTGGTCAATTTCAGCACCCTGGTAGAGAAAGAATGGGATTTTATGACC
Source organism: Piliocolobus tephrosceles (assembly GCF_002776525.5). Taxonomy (NCBI): domain Eukaryota; kingdom Metazoa; phylum Chordata; class Mammalia; order Primates; family Cercopithecidae; genus Piliocolobus; species Piliocolobus tephrosceles. The sequence goes on from NC_045447.1 coordinate 48,790,425, forward strand.
TAGAGTATAGCCATTTTGGCAGAAAAACCAAAAGATCTCTAAACACCAGATTCTCTCTGACTTTACAGGATAGAAAGTGCAATTTCTTCCTTTTTGTCAGGATGAAGTCAGCTGCCCCTGGCCTAGAGAATCTGTAAGAACCTCACCTAAGTTAGGGAGCTCACAAACTGAGGGTTCACAAGGTAAGGCACCATGTCTATCCCTGTCCCTGCAGATCAATGACTAGAATTGCTTTACAACATAATTTGAAAGCCAGGAGTAGTACATTCCTTGCTATTGTAAGAAATAGTTACTTAATTGAAAATTGAAAATGTTGCTTAAACATAACTTACACATCTCATACTGGCAGGAATGAAGAAACACATCTGGAGGATCTTGACATTATTGAAACAGAGATAGTGGAATAGAAGTCTGGATAAGGGAGAACTTAAGGCTATAGTGATTAAGTCAATTAATATTTGCTGTAGAATTTTTAGTGTAAAATTTTATATTTTGATTCATCGCAGTTAAATACTAACAGCAAATTGAGAAATAAATAAATTGGAATTGGTTTATAATTAAAATGTGAAGTTTATAGTCCAATTTATTTCAACTTTTATTTCAGGTTCAGGGGTTGCAGGTGCAGGTGAGTTGCATGAGTATGTTGTGTGACACTGAGATTTGGGATATGAATGATTCCATCACTCAGGTAGTGAGTATATATCCAATAGATAGTTTTTCAACCTTCAACCCTCCCCCTTCTTCCCCCAACCCCAGTAGCCCCCAGTGTTTATTGTTCCCATCTTCATGTCCATGTGTAAAAATGTTCAGCTCCCACTTATAAAACAATGTGTGTGCAAATTGTCTTAGTTTAAAGAAAATCTTCTCGAAGATTTGAAGTAATATGCTTTCCACTCTCCCCACCCTGGGAGGATTTACACCAGTGTGAGAAAAACAACTAAAATGGAAATAATTTCACTTGAGCTGCAGGATGTTGTAGGCATTGCAAAAATGATCATTTCCATTTCTAACATATGTTACATTTGTCTTTATGAGTTTGACTGAGAGAAAAGATAATGAATGATGGAAAGATAAAGATTAACATTTTAGTTTGAAAATCTGAATGTCAATGTGGAGAAGTATCATTCTCCCACTGTAAAATATCGATTCAGAGAAAAAATATTTGAATTCCTGTTTTCTTTTTAGAGTTTCAGTCCTCTTGGGATATTTCTGAGGTTCTTTATCATAACACTTTGGCAACTGTTTTTTAAAAACAGAGCCTTCTTACTCAGATTATTACATTGTTTCATGCTTATAATGATAACACAATTGTTTGGATTGAATCTATTTTACCAAATGAAATGCTTATATCCTCTCCCATTTGGACAAATTTCCAAATGCCTCTCAATTACTGTAATCTTTAGATCCTGTGGAAGGTTTTTTCCGCACTTCCAATACTGACCTCTAAAAGTAAATCAGTATACTTCTTTAACACTCGCAAATTAGTAATCATCTGTAGAATGCTTAGAATCAATTGTTAATTTTCAGCATCTTTTGACCATCACTGTCTGTCTCTGACCTGTCTAGCTGCAGGGGATAAAAGCTTATAGCATGTGAGGTTGATTTCTTTGATTTTCTGATTCAATGAATATTCTTATCAGAACATTGAGAATACTTTCAGCATCACTGAAACTTTAAGACAGTTGGTTCTCCTATCTCAGGTGTACCAGGAGGCAGTGTATGTGTGTTTACATGAATACTAACCAACAGCTGTCCCTCTCCAAGTGATTATTTTCTGTATAACTTTACTACACAAAACCTAATTATTATATCTAGTCAGAAATACATGCTTTAATTATTACAATTTAAGATCCATGATGAGCTAGCAAAAGTACTATATTCAAAAGAAAAATTTATTGAAATGACTCCCATTCAATCCCAATTTCCACTGACTTAAAGGAAATTTATAGATGGTTTTTATGCAAACATTTTCCAAATGTAATTCATTAGTTTGTTAAACATAGTTACATGGTATTAGCTAGTTCTTACATCATCTTTGATTTCTAAAATCATTCTTCATTTACAAACTACCAAAAAGAAAATGTAGTACACCTGCTGGAAAACGTGTACTAATGAGTATATCTAACAATACTCTGCTTCTTATTAAATATTTCATTAAACTTATTCTATGCCAGATTACCTATCATCTATCTATTCCAATATAACTCGATAAAGAAGATCCATAAAACTATTCTTCCATAATATTATGTATGAAATCTATAAATATATTCATACACTATAAACCATGTTTGTATCATTGGAATTTTGTCCTTAGTTAATGTCAATTCTTACGTTTTCTTCCAGAACCTCAAATGTGGGAATATTTTTTCATTAAAACAGTGGATTAGCACATGCTGGATGGATTGCAAGATGCAGGTGCACAAATTATTCTCATGTATTGCAGATGAGTATCCAAACATGCATGCTTGACTAGTCATGCACAACTATGGAAATATATCTGCAGAACAAAAGGGTCTTAGCATCTGTCCCATGCACTGTAACTCTCATTAATTAAAAGCATTTACTCCATTTCAAAATATCATCAGTTTGATGCTGCTCTGCTTCAGGCCCAGATGTGTAGTCATGAGAAAGAGCATGAGGTTAAATATCCCAAATAATAAGAAACTTCATAACAATGCAGCACAGTTCATACCAATGTGGAAAAGTGTATATAGAAATAGAAAATTGAATTTGTGTTTAATTTTAGGGCACAATTAAAATATTTGGCAAAATATCTTCGACTCAAACCTATTTGGGAAAAAAAATAAGTATTTAATTCATGATTTCTCTCCTGCATGCTGCATTCGTTCTCCGGTGTGGCATATTCTAGCAGCATGGACCGATAAAATCTTGCCAAAGCATTTTGTTTTAACTGTCCTTTGCCAATAAATGCAGCCAGATTCAGGGAAAAAAAATGTGTTGTTATTTTCCAGTTTCACATTGCAAGAAGCATTCATTTTTTATTTGCCTATAACACATTACCAAGTTAGAATCTAAACTTGTGAGAATACAACATAACTACCAACAAAATAAAAAATAAAAGTAACTTGTTCACATATGTCAGAGCTATTATTATATCACACATGAAGGAAATAGTTTTCAATGCTTGTCTTTCTCTAAGGAAACAGACAATAATATTTGCACAAATGGTTTGGGCACGGTAAAACGTATATCATAATCCAGAAAGTACTGATCAACTACCTGGATATTTAGGAAAAGCAGTCTTTGAGCCACAAAACTGGTGTTTAAATACAGTTACTCATTTGTAATGAGTTGAATATCTTGGAATATTTATTTTTTAGTTTGTTCTTGAAGCGACCCTGTAATATCATTGCAAATTGTGGTCACTTTGCTATTTTCCTCTTTGGTTTCAGATATGGGGCTATGTTCAGGGGTCTTGTGAATCTGATAATTTCCTGGTTTTATTTTTTGTTTTAGTTTTCACAGGCGCAGGATGTACTAGAATGGGATGGTGTGTTTCTAGATAGCTATTTCTTCTCAGTGGTAATGATAACAGCTGACACTGGCACATGCCAAGGATTGTCCCAAACACTTACATGTACAATTAATTTAATGCTCACCATACTATAAAGTAGATACAATTATCACTACCTCTCCTGTAAATATGAGGAATTTGAGACACAGATAATTTGTCAAAAACAGTCACATATTACTTTGATGACATTGGCAGCCATCTGGAGTGACTGTTGCCATTATGCTGGCCACAGCAGGGAGATATGGCTGGGGCTGCATTCTCCATGAAGCTAGCAGGAGCTGGGGACAAGCAAGAGCCCTGCCCCTTCTGAGTTGGGGCCGGAGCTCCCTGTGTGCTGCTACAGCTGCCCAAGTCATGGCTGCAGACCTGGGCTTCCTGCTCCCTGGAGCAGACAGGAGCCTCTCTCTCCCAGGCACAGCTGAAGCTGAAGATCCGGGCATCTGCATTCCTGGGGACCCAGGGAAGCCCCCTTGCCCTCACAGGCTCAGAAATGCCTGTTCCCAGTGCCTGGCTTCTCCCTGCTATTGGCAACCACTCCAATCTCGAAGCAAAGTCAGGGCCAAGGCCAGACACTGTCACAGCCCAGTCAGGTGTACACACACTCAGAGCAGTGCTGACATACCAGCTCCCTGTTGCCTCTGTCCCCTCCCAATTTTGAGCATCTATGAGAAGAGAAGGGAAGCTAAGGAGGAGCTGAGGGCAGCTCAGTGCTGGCCTGCAGGTGCTCCTTGGCAACTACAGCCTGGGTTCCATGAATGGCATTGGGAGGCAAATAGGTTCCTGAATGAAAGGGTGTGCATCCCCGGTGAGACCCCACCTTCAGGCTAGGGAAAGCCTGAAGGCTGGGGGTCAGGCTGGCAGTCTCACAGATCAGAGCGGGTACTTGTGGTGCCTTTTCTGGGCCCTCCTGAGGCCACCCATGGACCAACTCGTGTGCACTTCCTCCCCTCTGAGGCTCATAACAGCCCTGGGCTCAGCCATGGCTGAGCAGACATCAGGACTACTGGCTATAGAGAGGAGCTATGCACTCCAGGACCTCCTCTCTGCTGAGAGTGGCAGATCTCAGGATGACTGGCTGCAGAAAGGAACTACCAACTCCAGGGCCTTCTCTCTGCTGAGAGCAGCAGAGATGACAGGAGAACCTTCTGCAGAGGGAAGCTACCCACTCCAGGGCCTCCTCTGAGCTATTGTCACTCAATAAAGCTCCTCTGGATTTTGCTTACCCTTGACTTGTCTGCATACTTCAGTCTTCCCGGACACAGGAGAAGAACTCTGGACCCGCTGAGTGAGGCTAAAAGAGCTATAATCTAAACAGGGCTGAGACATGCCCCTTGCTCACCACAAAGTGGGTAAATAGAAAAAAAGAAGAGCTGTGATTCTCTGGGGAGCCCAGACCTAGGAGGTCCTCAAGCCAGAACTGAGACTCCCTCTTTGGGGCCCTAGGTTTTCTCATGCCTCCAAGCTTCTGGGTGCCACCGTGTTCCCTGGTGCCAGCCATGGAAGCTTCTTGCAGTGTGCTTGGTTCAGCCACAACCTGGCAGAGAGCTAGTGCCCGTTCTAGCACCTGGAGCTGCCTGCCCTACTGCAGCAGCCAGCATCTCTGACTGTGAGTGGCCAGATCCCACACTCACTCACACACTCCTTGCTGCTCCATGCAGTCTCCCTTGGCAGGCATGGGATTCAGACCAGTAGCGTAAGCCAAGTGAAACCTGCCAGCCTGAGTGGGCAGAATGATCTCAGTGGGCCCAAGCAAAACTCAGGCAAAGGCACCACTAGCAGTAGGTTTCAGGCCAGAAAAGTGACATCCCAAAGATACTACAAGAATTTAACTCGGGTATGCTCTGAGAAATGTGTTATTAGGCAATTTTATCATTGTGCAAACATCTTCACATGTAATTACACATACCTAGAGAGTATAGCCTACTGCATACCAAGGCTATATGATATACCCTATTGCTCCTAGGCCAGGGGTCCCCAACCCCGGGCCATGGACCAGTACAGGTCTGTGGCCTGTTGGGAACCAGACCACACAGCAGGAGGTGAGCGGCCGGTGAGAAAGCATTACTGCCTGAGCTCTACCTCCTGTTCAATCAGCAGTAGCATTAGATTCTCCTAGGAGCATGAATCCTATTGCAAAGTTCATAAGCAAGGGATCTAGGTTGCATGCTCCTTATGAGGATCTAACTAATACCTGAAGATCTGAAGTGGAACAGTTTCATTTCAAAACTGTTCCCCACCCCATTTCACAACCCCCCCATGCATGGAAAAATTGTCTTCCACAAAACCTGTCCCTGGTGCCTAAAAGGTTGGGGACTGCTCTCCTAGACTACAAACATGTATAGCATGTTATTGTACCGAATACCGTACACAATTGTAACATGATAGTATTTGTGTATCTAAACATATCTATATACAGATATGTTTATAAAGATACAGTAAAATATATTGTACAAAATATTTACAAATTGTACATTTGTACAGGACACTTTTACCATAGAGAAAGCTTGCAGGACTAAAAGTTACTCTGGTTGAGTCAGTGAGTGAGTGGTGAGTGAATGTGAGGGTCTAAGACATTAGTCTACAGTACTGGAGGCTTTACAATACTGTACACTGAGGCTATCCAAATTTATATTAAATACTTTTTCTTCAATAATGAATTAACTTTAGCTTACTAAAACATTTTCACTTTATAAACTTTTAATTTTTAAAGAAGTTTATGAGTCTTTTATAGTAGTACTCATTTTAAAACATCAACACATTGTACCATTGTACAAAAATCTTTTCTTTCTTTATATCTTGATTCTATATGATTTTTTCAACTTTAAAAATTGTTATTAATTAATTATTTATTTTTAAAAAATTTGTTAAAAAGTAAGACTCAAACACACATATTAGCATAGGCCTACACAGGGTCAGGATCAATATCACTGTCTTCCATCTCTACACTTTGTCCCACTGGAAGGTCTTCAGTGGCAACAACATTCATGGAGCTGTCATCTCCTGTGATAACAATGCCTTCTCCAGGAGTAACTCCTAAAAGAGTTGCCTGAGGCTCTTCTCGAGGTTTCACTCTTTACACAAATAAGTATTATGACATTTAGACACCTACAATGTGATTAACTGATAGGAATTTTCAGCTCAATTATAATGTTATGGGACCACTGTATTATATGTGTTTCATTGTTGGACAAAAAGTTCTTATGCAATACATGACCATACAACAGCATTCAAATCAGGTTGGGATTTCATTTCATCCCCAGGAAAGGTAGCTCCCTGTCCTCTGAGCTTCTCACCATTCTGCTATAACAAGTGCTATAAGCCCTGCAGAGGAGCTTTTGTACTGACAAAAGGAAACTTTCTTCTAGATAAAATGACACTTCCAGCAAAATAAAAGTGTGGTTATGAAAAAATAAGTATGTAAAAGAGAGTGGAAAGAGAGATCAGTGCAATGGGGAAGAAAAACAGAGAACCAGTAAGATGCTACACCTGCACAAATCAAGATAACATAAAAGCCCTGTTGCATGTGAAAAAAAATTAAAAACCCTCCAGGTGAGTAGTACTAGGGCTTTCCTTTGAAGTGCTGTGGACAAATAAAGCAGCACAGGGTAGGAAGTGTTAAAGAATACTGAATATAAACAGGCCTAAGAGATCTCTAGCACTTCCTGTACTGGTGTCTTCAGGAGATTTTGGTTTCCTAAGGGCTTTACATCTTTGTGATTAAGATAAAACTTGTATGGTTGCCTTTGCAGCAGACGGCGCGGTTGAGTATTCCTCCTTAAGAGGCTAGGTGTGCAGAAGTGATGGTGACATAAAAGTTGCTGCCATTTAGTTTGGTTTAAAAAGTGTTATTTAAGGGATATATGGATAATAAGGGAACCTGGAATAGTTAGGAGAGGAATAATAATCTAAGAATAAAAGATTCACTCTAGATGGCAGGGAAATGATAGCGGTTGCTTGACAGGAAGATGCTCTGCTCTTTAGATAAGTATTTCAGAGATTCTTTATATTCTTCTCTAACTTTTATTGTGCATATACTTTTTATTCTTCTATAAATGCTCCAAACACATAAATGAACACCTAGATGCAACTCATATCCCTTCCAGATTAAGTAAGTAAATTTGTCTGCAAAAAAATAACCCAAAACACCACACAGCAAAATAAGAGCAATTTGGGTTTAAAAGAAGAGTCTAACAAGTGGGAGAGAAGAGAGACAGCACTACATGACCTCCAGGCAATTTCCTCTGTCCAGTTGAAGTGATTATCCACATAATATTAAGACTGGTATACTTTTCATTACAGGCACTGTGTAGAACTTACACAATTTTAATTATACCATAATAGAAGAATTTGTTTCACTGAAATAACATTTTGCTTTCTTGCAGAAGGGCAAAAATACTGTAGCAAAGATTTCTAGTTCCAGATAATAATTTAAGGCGAGTGCTTCTTTTCACTTTCTCCTAAAATGACTAAAGAAATATAGATATACTTATCATTTTTAGAAAACTGGGAAGGGTGCCTTGTACAGTTCTGAAACTTAAAAGTTTCTATTATTAATAAAGCAGGGGAAATCAGATAGAGGGAAGATTTGATCAAGGACATGTTATCACTTCACATGACAAAAGAATGTGAGTGATGGGGCAAGATCTGAGGCACAATATTGCAAATCATCCAAAGCTGAGAAGCTAGTAGAGATGAGAAGGACTACAGTGAGACAATGAGACAGGGGACTTGGGCAATGCAAGTTTTATATGTGACTTCAGAGGTGAAATATGTTCTGGAAATCAGCCAGTTACAGGCACAGTGAATATTGTGCAGAGTAAAGTGAAGGAATGTTCAAGTGCTCTTAAAAAAAAAAGAAATTAGCAAATAATATTAATAATGACATTAAGTTATTGCAATGGCAATGATAAAACCAATGGCAACAACTCTGTGTTGCAGCTATAGATGAGTTCTCACAGAACATTACAATTGTTACAAACTCTTTTACTTCCATTACCTTCTTTCCTGGAACTGACACTACTGGGTAACATGAAATGAGTCATAAGAACAATCTAGTGCTCAAACTGATAAAATATTACTGATTCCAAACTATCCTGTGAAACACCAAAGGGAATCAATTTCACTCTTTCTCGGTCCAGAGTTTCTTCCTGGGAAAAATTTTATAAAATAGAATGACTGGGACAATGCAGGTGAGAGATTTTCTGATTCGTGATTGCAAGTGAACTTTCACCTAATTCATTGGGCGAAATAGCAAATGTTAAGAAGCTTTGTTGTTTACAGGATCAAAGAAATTCTGCTCTGCATGACTCCAAGTCCTTCCCTCATGACACCATTCTTTTTCTGTTGCACTGTTTTCACTCAAACTTCCCCAGGATTCCTTCTGTATTTTAGCCAATAAAACCACATTTCTCTAACACTATTTTCTAAAATTTCCTTTTAATATATACATTTCTTTTTGCTATACTCTGCTTAGCGCAGGGAAGGTATCCCATATCCTGATTGTGCTACTTAAGTGGTTTGGTTTCAGATGGACCATATATCTATTTGGTCAAATTTCAAAACTATAATGATGTCAGCAGCAGCCCGCCTGGAGCAGCCGCTGCCAAGAGGGTGGCTGCAGCTGGGGAGGCGTGGCTGGGCTGCATGCTCGGTGGAGCCAACGGGAGCCAGAAGCAGGCAGGAGCCCCGCCCTCCCAGGCAGAGCTGCCGTCACTCAGGCACAGCTGCAGACCTGGGCCTCCCTGTGCTCTTGGAGGCTGGGAGCGGGTGGGAGCCCTGCCCTGCCAGGCTCAACTGCAGCTGCCCAAGCTGTGGCTGGCTGCAGATCTGAGCAACTCGGCTCTCTTTGAGTCCTGGGAAGGCGCTCCCATTCCCACAGGCTCAGAGGTGTCTGCTCCTACTTCCTGGCCTCTCCCCACTCCCAGCTCCTGCCCCACTCTTGGTGTGAGGTTGGGGCCAAACCTGGATGCTGTTGCAGCCTGGGCGGTTGTTCACACACTCGGAGCAGTCCTGGCATGCCAGCCCTCTGCCATCTTGGCCTCTTCTGGACTTCGGGCACCAATGAGCATGGGAATGAGGCTAAGAGGGGGCTGAAGACAGCTGGGAGCTGACTTGCAGACACCCCACGGCACAAACTGGTGGCAGAAGGCAGACAGGCTCCTGGGCGGAAGGAGATGGGTACCTGGTGAAGCCCCACCTTCAAGCTTGGGAGAACCTAAAGCCTGGGGGACTGAGCTGCTAGTCCTGCAGATCCAAGTTGAAATTTGGGTGTGGTTTTTCCAGGCCCACTCATGGCCACCCACGAAGCAATCGACATGCACTTCTTCCCCTCCAAGGCCCATAAAAGCCCTGGAATCAGTCAGACTCCAGGAGACAACAGGATGACCAGCTGTGGAGAGGAACTACCCATTTTAGGGTCTCCTCTCTTCTGAAAGCTAAGCACTTGTCAGGACACCCTGCCTGTGGAGAGAAACTACTCAATGTGGGTCTCCTCTGAGCTGTTCTGTCCCTCAACAGAGCTCTTCTTCACCTTCCTCACCCTCCACTTGTCCACGTCCCTCATTCTTCCTGGGTGCAGGACAAGAACTTGGGACTCCCCGAATGGCAGGGCTGAAAGAGCTGGAACACAAATAAAGCCGAAACTGCCCTAGCTCGCCACATTGCAGGCAGCAAGAAGGAAAGAAGAAGCTACGGCCCTTCGAGGATCCCAGATCTGGGAGCTCTCTGAGCCAGGGCTGTGACACCCTCTTTGGGGCTCTGCAGTTCCTGGTGTCTCCAAGTTTCCAAGCACCACAGCATTCCCAGGTGCCAGCCGTGGAAGCTGCTTATGGTATGCCTGGTCCAGCCACAGCCTAGCAGGGAGCTGGCACCCATGCCAGCACCTGGAACTGCCCGCCCTTCTACAGGTAGCATCCCTGGCTGCCTGCAGTGACCAGACCCTATGCGCCCACACACACCTGTCGCCGTTCCATGCCTGGCAGTCATGGGATTCAGTCCAGTAGTATGAGCCAAATGCAGCCTGACAGGTCAAATGGGCGGAACAAGCGCAGCGGGCTCGAGCATAACTCAGGCATAGGTGCCACTGGCCACAGAAGTTTCCAGCCGATAAAGCATCACCCCAAAAATCCCTTGACAATAAGAACTTACATAACTTTCATAGGGTATGGAATGTAATCAGGCTGTAATTTTCTCCGGACTAATTTATTTATGCCTTGAAAGTTCTTAGTGACCTATCCATGTTTCCGTGGTTGCACTAACTTCACACAACAGGCATCTACTAGATACATTTAACAGTTTATTCACTTCCTATACAATTTATCCTACTTTTGAATTGTCTAGTTAATGCTATTAATCACTTACATAGTTTCATTGCTGTTATCTTTCTTGATGAAAACTAAGCCGTGGAAGCTGCTTATGGTCTGCCTGGTCCAGCCACAGCCTCGCAGGGAGCTGGCACCCATACCGGCACCTGGAGCTGACTGCCCCTCCACAGCTGGCATCCCTGGCTGTGCGCAGTGGCCGAATCCTAAGAATATACTAAGAATATACTTCAAATAATTTAAAATCCATCTACCATTTGATCCATACAATTCTAGAAATGTATTCTAATGAGCAACTATACAATTTTGTGTAGATACATGACCAAGAATGCAAAATCCAGAACTTGTTGCAAAAATGAAAAATAGGTTTGTATATTAGAACTTATTAATCTTAATTCGATTATAGAAAATGTGTATTTATATAATGTATAACCATTAAAATAATATTAGAGAGCTGTATTTACTTCCTTGTGCAATACTCATGATATTATGATTCCCCATTGATGTATGATTATCTATTAATATAAGCTATATATGCATATTAAGAATACCATACAATTTACATTAAATATGTAAAATTCATGAATAATCACATCTCCCATAAGTTAACTTTTTCTTCATTGCCTTCATTTTTCTGAACTGCGATAAAGCTATAAAAATTATATATGACTTTAAGAAAGAATGAATCAAATTAACTTCATTTACAATAAGAATAAATTTTAACCTAAGAGAGACAAGAAAATCATGCATAAACGAGATGAATTAATAAACAAATTATTCTGTATTTTGGCTAATTTTAAACATTAAAATGATTATATCTTTTTTTAATATATTCCCTTTATTAAACATATAAGACAAATTTTAGGGGGAGTGCGTTAGGGGGCATTATTTTGGCCAAGTTAAGCTAAGTGTTACATAGTTATACTACCCATAGAAAATATATAGGTAAATTTTCACAACTTAGTTCTTAAAAATAAAACTCAACAATGAAAAAAACTAACCCAGCAGTATTATAAAGAGAAATATGAAACTTCATTGAATATAAACATAATCTAAATATCAGTCACTGTACTGAAAAGTAAAGATTTCAAAAATTTCTACCAAATTAATGTATAACGCATGTGATTACTATCATATGTTAATTTGGGGAATTTTTTGGTTTAAAAATAATTTCACATATAATCACAAAAATAATGTAACAAAGACAATCAAGAATACACTAAGAATCAAATAAGAAAGTAGATTAATTACAGATATATAAAAATTTTCAAGTCATTCTGCATAATTAAAGACATAAATGTATGGGGATTATAAGTACATTTAAAATATGATTTTAAAATATAAATATATGGGGATTATAAGTACATTTAAAATATGGTTTTATGGTTCTGGTTATGTTTGTAGAAAACTCAATAACAACAGCAATAACAAACCTACATGAAAAAGTTACTTCTACACCCAACATTTAAAAAATTAGCCAATGGACTGGAAAGACAAATCAACAAAATGAAAATATTTAAATATTAGAAATATAAGGACATAGATGGTTAGTATTTATTATATCCTTGAGTTTAGTAGGCTCTTTTTGTGTACATGAGAATGACTCATGAAAAATGCAAATACACCTGATGCAGAGAATTCTGGTAGAAAAAAATAGGACCTAAAATCGACTCATTTTCTGCACCACTAACTCTAGATTATCTTTCTCCAGGGTAAAATAGATGCTGAGTTGCAAAGAGTAGGTTACAAATGAAATCACATTTGCTATTTAAGCTATAGAAGGAAACAGACATTTTTCCCTTGTGATCTGGGCTGGCCATCAAGAGAGCAACACTGACATGTCTAGAATTAAGATTAAGTGTTGGGTTTAGGGAAAAACCTGACCCTAGATCTCTGTGACCTCTAAGAAGGATGGTCGACGTCAGCTCCATAGCTCTTTCATTTTTAGAGAAGCAACGAAATGGCTGAATGATTGATTTAAGAAATTAAAACATTTTGCCACTGAGGCTCCAAGGCCCTGAAGACATCAAGGAATAGGAATGATTTCTCTAGTACCTCAGATTGAGACCAGCAGCATGCCTGCTTCCTCCACAATAGGTCAAGGTGAAAGTATACACTATACCTGAGCTTTAACTAACAAACAGACCAAGATAAAAATGCATATATTTAAAAGAGACAGAAATATGAGAAAAAAGACATCAAACAAAACATACATTCAGCAATACAGAGTTGGAGCATGACAGAATGGTTGAACAATGCATATTGTTTGTCAAAATATGAAAAACATTCAAAAATCATGAAAAAATACACAGAAAACTTGCAACATAATGGATTTTGTCTTTATTATACAAATATTATTCCAAATTAATAACAAAATGGTAACTCCAATTTTTAGAAAATGAGCAAAAAAACTAATTCTAAGGTCAAAATATATTTTACAAACATAACCCTCCTCAGTAATAACCAACAATTGCCAATCAATATATGATGTGTTTTTGAGCTATCAAATATTATATTTCATCAAAACAAAAACACATTATTTATAAGATGTACTGCTATGTTGTGAATACCAAAGAAAATAAAATGCCAGTCATACTACATATGGTAAAATGGTAGGAAACCATTGATGACAAATTGCATTTCAATTTCAGAGATTATAATGTGAAAAATGGATGGAGTTGATAAAATATTACAGAAAAGACAGCTGCTGATAAAATGTTTTTATATTTCTTAGATGATTTTCAATTGATTATTTGTAAAATATTATTTCAAAAATAGAAGATGGGTGAAAAAATTCAGTAGTTAAGGCAACAAAATTTTAGAATGTGCTTGGATCACACCTGATAAAGTGTGTTCTATAGTTCCTTAGTGAGAAGTATGAAAAGTTAATATATGAGTATTACATTATTTTATTGCATATAATTCTGCTTCAGTTAAAAATAATAAATTACATAGACTAGACATATCAAATTAAAGTTCTTCATATGAATTAATTTATCTTACTGGATTCAGTGCATGTGTAAAGAAAGTATAAAAGCTTAGACCAAGGAAAATCTTTTGTAAAATATGAAATGAGATATAAAAAAATGAAGTACTCACTACTTAAAATTACTGTCATGTTGGTTTTAGTACTAATAGATGGTTCCTTCCTTCCTTCCTTCCTTCCTTCCTTCCTTCCTTCCTTCCCCCCCTCCCTCCTTCCCTCCCTCCCTTCCCCCCTCCCTCCTTCCCTCCCTCCCTTCCTTCCTTTGTTCCTTCCTTCCTTCTCTCCTTCCCTTTCTTTTCTTTCCTTTTACCATCCCTCCCTTCTTTCCTCCCTTACTTTTCTAAATTATTTTCTCTTTTTCTGGAAAAAAGAAAAGAAGAAAGAGCAGTAAAATGTACAAATGTTTATTTTAGAGAGGAGGTGACAAATGAAAAATGAGATGATATTTACTGTCATGTAAAATGTAAGTTCATATTGTGCCTTATGAACAAGATAAATTCTTTCCATGCACTCAGAGTAAATGGATAGCATTTCCATCAGAGTTTAAATTTGCTCACTACAAGTTTAACGTTAGAGTTTGTTTTGTTATGTCAATGTTTGAAGTGCAATAGACAGCAAATGCATGAAGTTGCTACCCCAAGTTGCATCCCCAACCCACTTCTGATTTTGTTTTTCTTCCTTAATTCTGAAGAAATTGTTTCAAGGCAGTTCTTCCTTCAGAAAGGCATTTATAACAGAATGCATATGCAATCCCATATAACCTGGTATCAAAAAATTCAAATGCACAATCTAGGAAACCATTGTAATAATTTACCTTTTTAAATGACCCTGTAATTACGGTAAGTGTTTTCATTCCCATTTTGTATAGACAATAAAACGGTCTCAAAGATGATAACAATTTATGCAAATTTATTCAACTTTGAGTATAGGCTATTTATTTCATGCTGACAGAAAGAGCTCATGTTGGTGAAGGTCTGAAAAAAAATTTCCAAAAACACATTTAAAAAATCAGAAAAGTGAAATATTTAGACTAAGGTATAATTTCAAAGATACAGCAAAAAATGTTCAGACATTTCTTGTATCTTTTATTTTGTGGCAGGTTCTCACTCTGCGACCAAGGTGGTTGGAGTGCAGTGGTGTAATAATCACTGTTCATTGCAGCCTTAACCTTCTTGGTTCAAGTGATCCTTCCACCTCGTATTTTGATGTTTTGTAGAGATGTGGTCTCACTGTGTTGCCCAGTCTGGACCTCCTGGCTCAAGCCATCCTCCTGCCTCAGTCTCCCAAAGTGCTGAGATTACAGGTGTGAGCCACAGCACCTGGCACTTGTATCTTAAACAGACTATCTATTAGAGTGTACAGTTTGTTTTTAAAAAATAATAAATCCACGATTCTGCAAATATTATGTTCTATTTAAGTAATTCAAACCATGCACAAAATACAAAGGAAAACTAAGCCTGAAATTCCTCCAATGAGAAATAACCATCATTAACTTATTTGAATATACTTTCAGACATTTCTTTGCGTAAATACAGATGAACACATAGAGAGAGAGCTAAATTAATAGGCAGACACCAAAATGAAAATTATATTTTACAGTTTTTACTGTAAGAACTATATTTTATACAAAAAATCAAATTTGATTTTGCTGTACTTTATAAGAAAAAAACACAAAACAAATTAACTGTTGAATTTCAAATAAATATTTATTTAGTAGGTTGTACTTACTTGAATATTACTCCAGGATAAATTTGAAAGATCACATTTAGATATTGGACTCATTTTTAAAACACCATGTTTCAAATTTGGAAAGTACTGTTTCATCCACTGCTCTGAAAGGTAAATTATTTAGATTGCCTCTCATTTTTCTTCTCCTCATGACTGAGTGTTGCTAACACTTTTACATTAATATGGTTTATGTTTTCCATGTTATAGAAAGTAAGCCTTTTTCTTCTGAGTTGTTTAGTATTAATCCCAGGTGTGGACTCACCATATCACTTTGTCGTAGTTTCTCTTCCTAATTTATTTAGATCTATCACTGGATTTGGTTTTGATATAAAGGGTTTTATTTCTCCTTTTTCTTGTTTATTTATGATGAAGGACTGAGAGGTTTTAACTTCTGTTAAGAGTATCTGTCTATATTGCCTTTGTTGTTTAACCATGCAATTGCATATTTTCTTTTTGAGTCATATTTTATTTTCCTCAGAACTTTGCAGACTGCTCCATTAACTTTTGGTATAGTTTGTGGAAAGATCAAAGAAAGCACATGTAAGAAGTCAGGAAGCACAGAACATAGATGACTGTATGTAAATCTTAAATTTAGATTTAGTTTGCTAAGAATGATGGTTTCCAGATGCATCCATGTCCCTACAAAGGACGCAAACTCATCCTTTTTTATGGCTGCATAGTATTCCATGGTGTGTATGTGCCACATTTTCTTGATCCAGTCTGTCACTGATGGACATTTGGGTTGATTCCAAGTCTTTGCTATTGTGAATAGTGCCGCAATAAACATACGTGTGCATGTGTCTTTGTAGTAGAATAATTTATAATCCTTTGGGTATATACCCAATAGTGGGATGGCTGGGTCTATCACAAGAAGAGAAAACCAAACACCACATGTTCTCACTCATAGGTGGGAACTGAACAATGAGTTCACTTGGACTCGGGAAGGGGAACATCACACACTGGGGCCTATCATGGGGAGGGGGGAGGGGGGAGGGATTGCATTGGGGAGTTATACCTGATATAAATGATGAATTGATGGGTGCTGACGAGTTGATGGGTGCAGCACACCAACATGGCACATGTATACATATGTAACAAACCTGCATGTTATGCACATGTACCCTAGAACTTAAAGTATAATAAAAAAAAAAAATTTAGATTTAAGAGTTTGTTATTTCTTTATTTCAGTGCATTTTAAATAATGTTGCAACACGATTAGATAGGAACAGTGTTTTAATCAGTCAGTCATGACCTTTCCTCATCTCTCATTTAAGATTCTGGGATTGGCTGCCACATTTTCACATAATATATAAGATTTCTTCCTTTAGATTTGAAAATGAATCATCTTGACTGCCCTACTTATATTAATGGGGAAAATGACTTGAACGTCTTGAAGTTGCTATTCCTGCAGTATTAAAAAATGCTTCCTGCTTTAAAAACACAGTGATTGAGGTCTTGGCTTTATAGTCTTTTGAGTGTTTCTAGAGTATGTTTTGTTAATCTCTCTCCATTTTTCTTTTTAGTCCATTAACCCCTTTTCCCCACGGTGCCTCTTCAGTTAAGGTCACAATATCTTAAAGTTAGAGAGATTTATATTACAAATTTTTACTCTCATGGCAAATCCAGAATAATTCTTTCTTAACCTTTCTTACAACTTATGTTATGAAAACACAGCCAAGGACATAACAAAGTAAAAAGAAAAGAGAGATTTGTTTTTGGCAGCCTTGAGCACATAGACAAGTACTTGATAAGTAGTTTCTCAAGCAATAAATACATTCCACATGGACTACCCACCAAACAGCCATTGCCTGCTCCCTTCATCAGTGACAAAACACTGGGGTATTACAGGCTGTTAACAATCAACAAAGTCATATTCTCATGTTCCCAGTATGACAAAAGGAAAACAAAACAGTAAAAGCGAATTAAACTTCCCTTAATTGGAATACAGACAAACTGATATTTATACAGATTTAGTTAAGGAAATTAATAATGCAAATAGGATTGTAAAGAGAGTATTTAAAACTTCTTCAGAAGATGAATTGTTTTCAAACAACAAAATACAATGAACAATTTATTTGAAATTAATGGATGCATTAAATTGAACCTTTTCTCATTTCAATTCTTACTAGGAATTATAGTATAACCTTTTGGACAGCTACTAAGTGTGAGTTTGTTTATCTTGTGTTTAACTGATGAACATTAAGTAAAACTGAAAAAAGCCTTGAATTTGTGAAGATTCCATGATTCTAACGTTTACTGGTCAGACTGGCATTCTGTCCATACTATTTACTTATTTCATTTAATAAATATTTAACATCGGCTTTGCATAAGCCTTGAAAATAGATTATGTAATTTTAAATTATAGCATGGTTCAATTACATGCACAAATTCTTCTTTGTAAAAATAATGGAGAAATTTAAAAGTTATATTGTGAAATTATAGAGAGACAATGTGTGCAGAAATACAGAATGGATTTTGGACTATGTGCACTGAGCCTAACCGGCTCCCTGCGCTTTCATCTATACCCCAGATTTCTACTTTGTATCATAATATATCAGGACTATAGATAGGAATTATCATCTCCACAAGAATAAATTTTGTTCTTTGAGACTAGTCATGACAACCAAATCCTGAAGAGTTTGATGTAGAATTCATAATTTTCATTACTGATTCATAAAATATTTTTTAAATACTAGAATATGACTATCTTTGGTTAAATTCTCCTAAAAACTATATTTTATATTGGTTTGTCAAAGGTTTATCAATGATATTATAAAGTAACATTGAACATTTAGCTATTTTTATTTTCTCATAAATGATACATTATATGGAAAAATATAATACACCACTATTTTTTCCATTAAACAATTGTACCAGATTGAAGCATTCATCAGATTATAGTTTGAATGATTGCTAAAGAAACCAAGCAAAAAATTTTTTTTATCAAAATATATTTAAACTTCAAGGAAAACGTATATACCTACTCCTTGAGATTGGGTTGGGGGAAATGTTAAATGGTACTTCATAGTAATGGGAAAAATGCAGACATCAATCACAGAATTAGGAGTCAACCTATATAAAAGCAGAAGTTCTCTCCATTTATTTTGTTTATATTTATACTTAACTTGCCTGTATCCAAAAGGGAATTTTATTTTTTCCCATGAACTCATATACATTAAATCATATGAGGTAAAAACAGGTTGAAGCAAGAAAAAAAATAAATCCACACCTCTGACGTAGTTATCAGAAGCATGGTCATTAAGTGAAGATTTGATGAGTAGTGAAACTGAAGTGTTGAGCAATAAAAAAGTCATTTAAATAAAATAATCATAGTTTTATAATAACAGTTAACTTTTGAAGAGCACTTACAATGGTTCACACCACTTTTTAAAATATGTGTAAACACTTTTAACATTTGCTACACACCTATGTTTAAATAACATTATTATTCTCACTTTACAAATGAGAAGACCAAGGCCTAATTTTGTTAAGCAATTTGCCCATGTTAGTATAAGGTTGGTGCAAAAGTAATTGCAGTTTTTCCATTAAAAGTAATTACTTTCATGGCTTTTCCACAAAAGTAATTGGAAAAAACAATTAAAAGTAATGGGAAAAACCACAATTACTTTTGAGTCAACCTAATACATTAGCCAGACAGCAGGGCTCTCAATGTTAATCCTAATCTATGCTTCTACATTAGGTAGATGAGATTAAAAAAAGAAAAAGCTAAAATAGTTTTTATTTTTAGTCCACACAAAGACAATAAGAAAGATAATAAATAATAATAGATGAGGATTAGTGGAAAAGGCCAGACTGAACTAGAGTAAGGCAAACTAGGCACCTAGGGTACAAGAATTAGAAAGGCTCTCACTGCCAGGTTTTTGCAAGAGCCAATGATGTGTTCTCACAGTGAGACAGAAAGCACTTCTTACATTTCAAATAGTTTTATTCCTACTGTAAAAATGAAAAAAATAGTTTAATTTTGTGTTAGCTACCAATTTTGTATGCATTCAACCTAGGAAGCACATTATAAGCTTTTTTTGCATGCACATTTATTAAATTTCCAAATAAACTCTGCGGACTTTTGTTTATGAATTGATAGCATATTCCCTGACCTGAGAGTGACCATTGGTAGGTAATATGTTAAGAAAAGACTTAGGGAGGTATCATTTTTTCCTCACAATGATGAAGGAAAATAAATTAAAAAGAGTTAGGGCTAGGTGGAAGAAACAAAAGCTACAGAGACAAAGTTCAGTCAAGGCAATAGGTTGGATCCCGGTGACTGAAGGTGAATGTGTTTGAATACAATTAAGTGCAATATATATGGTTGATTGTTTTTTTCCAAAGAAAGTCGTGACCAGTTTATAGTGGATGGTTGTGTTGGGGTCCGCGTGTTTTCCTAAACAAAGGAATGAACACACAAGACAACACAAGACGAGACAAACGAGGCAAACGTGGCGGCTGCCCCGAACGACATGCTCTGCTTTATTTTATACCGTCGTTTGTGGAATGTTAGCAAGTCGCCAGACACATTGTTGTTTCTCTGATCTTTCCCTGACTTTCTGAATTTCCAAGATGTTTACATATAAACAAGCCCTCAGGGTCTGCTATTTGCAACTGAGGCCAGTCTTGTAGGCTCCTTTGTCCTCCCTGTTTGCAGAGGAGGAATGCCCAGCTTCCTTTGCAAGAGCGGGACTATAATGTTAATGGGGGAATGGCCTGCTCAGTTGTAAAAGCAGATAGTCCTCAACACGGTTGGTAGTGTAGGTAGGATGTGAAGAAACCTCTTTAAAGGGAGGTGGAGGTAATATTTTAGAGGTAATGCTCATCTTTCCCTTAAACAGTATTTAAATATAAATTTAAAATAAATAAAAAGTTGGGCCAGGTGCAGTGGCTCACTCCTGTAATCCCAACATTTCGGGAGGCCCAGGGGATGGTGAGTAGGTAGATCACCTCAGGTCAGGAGTTTGAGACCAGACTGACCAACATGTAGAAACCCCATCTCTACTAAAAATACAAAGTTAGCTGGCGTGGTGGCATGCACTGTAATCCCAGCTACTTGGGAGGCTGAGGCAGGAGAATCTCTTGAACCCGGGAGGCAGAGGTTGCAGTGAGCTGAGATTGCACCATTGCACTCCAGCCTGGGCAACAAGAGTGAAACTCCATCTCAAAAAAATAAACAAATAAATAAAAAGTTATAACACAGAAAACAAAACAAAAATGAAACACTTTCAGAGCCAAATATAAGCTAATATAAGTGCAATACAAAACACTTGAGAAAAAGCCCTTCAACGTGATGGGCTGAAGACTTGTGGAAGATTCTACTCTTACATTTTTCTTTTAGGCACGTGAATGTAAAGCAAAACATTTTCAGGTTAACCTAATTTTCTTCGTAATATATTTTTGGTTTAGAAACGATTGTGTCATGTAAATTAGTAAGTGCATCTTTGCCTGGTGACATAATGCTGAAATAACACTTTTTATGGCATACTCATGTAGTATACACTAGTGAACTAGAAAGCCATTGTACCAGAATAACAAAAACAGAGTTGTCTACAGAGTGGTATAATTTGAAAGCCCTTATAGCAAAAATCCTTAGCACATAATAACTATTATGAGAGAAAAACGTTTAGATCTAGAATCTGTCCACTTTTTTTGTATCTACTGCTATTTCTGTGATCCAAGCTGCCATCTGCTTTTGCAGCAACTACTTCTAAACTGGTCTTGTTCTCCTGCAGTCTCTCCAATAAGGAAACCACAATGATCCTGTTTAAATAAAGCTGGGTCATGTTTAGCATCATCTAAAGGATGTCCATCTCATTTGGTATAGAATCCAAAGTCCTTAAATGGTCTACAAGGTCTTCTACTTAACGCTAGATCTCTGACCTCAGCTAATTCAATTTTACACTCACTTTCTGGATGCTCACACTGATTTCTAGTTCTTACTCAATTGCCCAAAAGCTCTTTTACAGTAGAGTCCTTGCACTTGTCATTCTCTGTGGCTGAGAGGCTCCTCCCACAAAACCCACATGGGTTGTTTTCATTCCGTTAGATATCTGCTCAAGTATTATCTTACTTCAGAAATCTTTTCTGTACTGTCCTTTATGAAATAGCAGCCCCCAGTCTCACTTTCTTATTACCTTTTCCTTACTCTCTTTTTCTCAGAAACCCTTATAATTACCAGACATACTAAATAATATATTATCAGTTCATTTTTCTGTCTTCCTCTGTAAACTATCAGAGCTTTAAACTTTTCTGTTTTGTTGATTTAGTGAGTTCCAAAAGCCCAGAATATGGCAGTGTCCAAAGTAAGCCCACAAACAATATTCATTGAGACAGGAATGTTTTCAGCCACAAGATAGAAATTGTTCTGCAGTGAGAGAAAATATATTCACATTCCAGGTTAGACAGTGTCTATGGGCCAGGCGTGGTGGCTCATGCATGTAACACTTTGGGATGCTGAGGCAGGGAAATCACTTGAGCTTAGGAGTTCGAGACCAGCCTGGGCAACATAGTGAGATCCCCATCTCTGCAAGAAATACAAAAATTAGTCAGGCATGGTGGCATCCACCTGTAGTCCCAGCGTCTTGAGGGGCTGAAGCGGGAGGATCACTTGAGACCAAGATGTCAAGGCTGCAGTGAGCTCAGATCATGCCACTGCACTCCCACCTGGAAAATGGAGTGAGATTGTCTTAAAAAAATAAAAATTAATAAAAATTAAACAAACAGTGGAGAGAGTTCGAGAAAGTTGCTCCTGATGGCTTGATTCCTGCTTTCAAGAGTCTTTGGGACCTGAATGAATAGTGTCTGTCTGCCTTGTAGTTTCTATTTTTCAACTAAATGTATCTAGTAGGGTTTAGTTCATGGCAATAGCTTCCAACAAACGATGCTTAACAAGTCTATCTTATGTTTAGTTTTTTTTTTTTTTTCACTTAATATTAAAGGCTTTCTCACAAATACACGTAGAACACTACTAGTTCTAGGGATACTACCCTTCTTTGCTCTACTCTGGCCTTTCTTGTTTTTTAGAAAGTGCCTATTAGTCAAATAATAAGAGAAATAATAATAGGCAAACAATACACTGTAACCTTTAAATACTCAGCATTCTTGTTAAAGAGACTATCCAGTTTCCAGGTTTCATATTCAGGGGATGTGCATAGTCCAGGGGGATATTATTTTTTCATAATGTTGGGCTGTTTTATGCATATCAGCATAGATAGGTTAATTTTTTTTCCCATCAATCCATCCATTAATGAAACTTATTTGAGGACATTTTGGGATGTGTCAGATGTTCATGAGTGGTTGATACTCTTTCTCAATTGAAGCTGGAGGTAGACTTTTCTTTTTTTAAGCTTGCTATACTAGTTTTAATGTGTGTTATTTTAAAAGTTTCAAAGAATTCTGCCTCAGTATATCACTAAAAAACTCTTCTTTGTAACACACCAAAAGGCTATATTATCTATAAAGATAGTATAAAATGAATCATTTATATGAATAGTTTTATTGGTTCAGTACAAGCAATAGCCACTATAATAAATCTCTTATACATATCAGTATATTTATCATATTTTACATCATTAAAAAGAAAGAAAGAAGGAAGGCAGGCAGACAGCAAAAATACTTCAAATTACGATTGATATAGCTAAGATTTGTGATAATTAATTTATATATAAATGAGCAAGTTAGTTAGCTGTCAGCTTATAGAAGTAATTAAGATCATGATAATCATTACTCTTATCACAAGAATAAAGAAAATATTAACTTCTCTTAGAAATGGAAGATATAGCACCTGGTGAAATGAAAATACATGCATAATCAGGAAAAAACATCACATCAGTGATCATGGGTTTTACTAAACGTTATTATCATAGAAAGATTATATATCAGAAATAAGTCCATATTTGTGCTGTTAAAATTCTCTACAGAAAAACACTTAGCCTAATTTTGGTTGATATCAACGTGATATTTGGTTGATGTAATAAAAGTTGACATTGAAATGTGCTTGGATAATAAGGGAGCATACTATTAAAATTCATCTGACACATTAAGGACTATGCCACTTAAAACAATAAAAATTTAAATAGAAAAGTGTATAAACTTTTAAACTTATTGTTAAAGATATAAATATAAGCATTCAATGTAGTATAAAAATCACCAATAAAACACAAAAAGCCCAACTAGTACATAAATGTATGCATTAAGATTGCATTTACCAATATTAACAGGGACACAAAATGAAGGTGACTTAAGGTAGAGTTTTATTTGTTTGTTTTTCACCAAATATAAAATCTCGGGGGAAGCAATCCAAGCCTGATTGGTCTGATTCCTTCTGGCGGTCAGTTCTATCATCCTAATCCTATGGATTCCATTCAGAAGACAGTCTTGTTTTCATAGCATTGCTGCTGGAGCTCTGCTATAGTCTGTAGGTTCCAAAGAAGGAGAGAGAGTCCCTCCAAAGGCCCAGATGTATGTATAGACTTACTAACACAGTAAGCCTGCTTTGTAAAGCTTTCCTGGCAGAGTCATCACTCAATGGCTTTTACTGATACCTCCTCAGCCATTCATATCTAGAAAAATTTAGGCTTTTAGCCTTGTTTGTGAGTAAATACAATGAGATATTAGGGAGTCAAACAGCAGCCTGTTTTACAATCTGTTACTAAGATCTGTTAACATTAAGAAAACAATGATATCATAAGAAGGGATGCCACATCTTCAGTAGTTAAATGTCTTATGATAGGAGTTTTCATATACAAGAAACACTTTAAAACATTTTAAATACATAATTTCTATTAGAAATGCTTTTTATTCTCTCTCTCTTCCATTTCTTTGGAATTTAAAACAATTATATTGCTTTCTTCCTCTGTGGTATTGACAGGTTCTTAGTCTATTTCAAAACTTTTAATAGTTTCTCCTAATTGTTAACAAGTTTTAAAAATATTAAAATGTATGATTATTTCTAATTTCTTACAAAAGATATTACAACTTAGAATATTTGAAATTGAGTCTGCATTTTCATCAACCTGTATCTTCCCAGTATTCTCCTTCTATATTTAAATTTACCACTCAAATTACTTATTACATTGCTGCTTTACATTAAAGTCAATAGTTTACATCACCAGTTTTCCACTTTCTTCCTTAATAGGTTTGTTTATTTTTCTTTATTTTCTATGTGACTGCATGTAAGATCCTCTTTATGTTCTTCCACAATTTCACTGTGACCTATCTCTGTGGACAGTTTTTTTCTCTATTTTATTTTACTTGTGGGTTTCTTTTTTTAAATCTGAGGTTTCATGTTTTCAATCAATTCCATAATATTTGGAGACATGTTCTTTTTAATATCTTCTCTGTCCTATTTCCTTTATCCAGAAAGCCAAACACAGGTGTAGTACCGCTTCATGGTTTATTTTCCATGTGTCTTAAATCCTTGATTTTATATGTATATATATATCTTATATA
This sequence comes from Piliocolobus tephrosceles, assembly GCF_002776525.5. Classification (NCBI taxonomy): domain Eukaryota; kingdom Metazoa; phylum Chordata; class Mammalia; order Primates; family Cercopithecidae; genus Piliocolobus; species Piliocolobus tephrosceles. The sequence goes on from NC_045447.1 coordinate 48,815,449, forward strand.
TATATCATATATGTGTGTGTGTGTATGTGTATGTATGTATATATGTGTGTGTGTATATATATATATATATATATCTTCTCTCTTTATATTTCTGTGCCCAGGCCCAGATCCAAGAGTGCAGCATAATGAATAGATGGCATCTGTTGGCTCTCATTGTATTTCTAAGGTAAGATTGTGAAATATTGTGTTATGCTGGACCTCTAGACTGGTGTGTCATGCTAATTTTGGGTGACTTTCATTCATGTGAATATTAGATGGACATAGGACTAAGAACCTTCACATACACTGACTGGAAAATAAAACAAATTCATAATTATCTCTTTTCTACCCCCTCTTCTAAATCTTCATTGATATAATACTGTGCCTCACGTGAGCACCTAAGTTTTGTAACATACTTTAATCAAATTACTCATTCCAAAGGGACACCATAGAAAATACCTTCTGAGGCAACACATACCTTAGGATCATCCGTGAGAAGACACTCAATTCTTTGTATTTGGGAATCCTTCATGGTAGATGTAGCCCTGAATTTCTTACCACTTCAAATGAATCTCAGTCTTCATTGCTAGGATGTACAGATGTCCTGGGCTTTTTAAAAATTTTTGCAAGTTTTAAAAATAATATTGTCTTCTTTTTTTAATAGAATCTTAATAGAAGTGTGTGGGTTTATTTCATTTTGTTTTAAATCTCTAACTCATATAGAAATTGGAATAATACTTTCTATTATTAGTCATTTTATAAATCAGGAAATTAATTTTCTCTGAGTCACACAGTTAACACATGGCAGGTTCTGGGTGTAATTCCAAGTTTGCATCATATTTTGCATATCTTTCCCCCTTAAGTCACATAGACTATAGCTTCAAGACAAGCTTATTCCCAAGTAAATATCATGTGCACTTTTGTTTCAAAGCACAGTGCTTTGAGATAACTGTAGCTACTGGGCTATAATCCATAAAAATTAAGAGAAGTTATCTTAATAACTATTCTGTACAACATTTAAAAAGTAATAGGAAATAAAAGGGAAAAATAACTTTAGGTAATGGAAAGAAATTAGAAACCCTAGCCACAAAAAAACACGTGTGGTATATTAATACTGCCACTACATGGCAAAAAGATTAGAAAATTATTGTATTATTACTAGAACAAATTGTTCTGGTGAAATTATCTTCAAAAGACCAATAAGAGATTACTGGGTTTTGAAACAAACAAAGACTTACTGCCTTAGACTGTTACTTCATGGGGAAATTACTATAGGGTTTACACAAAACTTTCAAAAAATATATCATTGTGAAAACTCTTTCACAGGAATCCAGGGAAGCTGATAAACAGGAACCATCATGATCTATTGCCTTGCAGAAGTGAAAATAGACGTAATTTCACACCTCATGGCAGAGCTGAACATGAGAGATAAGTGATTCATAGATAGTGCTAAAAAATTTGCATACTTGGTTATGCCCAAGAAAATAAAACAATTCGTTCTGTAGATTTGTTACTACACGTGCCTTGGTGGTGGCAACTCAAGATTAACTTAAAAAAAAATCACCAGAGGGCACCAAAGAGAAAGATTCAGCTCCTAAAAAAGTCTAGTCACACACACACACACACACACACACACACACACACACACACACACATACACATGAAGAGGCAGCTAATAATTTGGACAAATATCTGAGGTTGCTTTATGGATATGTAAATATACAAATGCATTAGAAAGTCACTAAATAAATCAGAGAAATCACACACAAAGAAGAATATGGAAAGACGCTCATCACTAATCATCAGGAAATCAGAACCACAAGTATCACCTCACGTCTGTTAATGTGGCCACTAGCAGGTAAACAGAAAATAGCAAGTGTTAAGAGGATGTGGAGTAATTGGAACACTTGTATGTTTTGGGTGTTAATATAAATTGGTGGAGCCACTATAAAAAACACTTTGGGAATCAAAAAATAGAATTACCATATCCAGTAATCCCTCTTCTGGATTTTGAAAGTATCGAAAGCAGGATATTGAAGAGATATTTGCTCACTCATGTTCATTATAATATGATTCACAATAGTCAAGATGTAAAAGAAACCTTAATGTTCATCAGTAGATGGAAAAAGGAAAGTATATACATGGAATAGATGATTATTCAGGGTTAAAATGAGGAAAATCTTATCATGTCCTACAACCAGCATGAACTTTGTGTTGTAAAATATGCTAGGTGGAATGAACTAGTCACAAAAACACAACTACAGGATTCCCCTTCTCAAAGTATCTAAAGTAGTCAAACTCTTAGAAATTGAAAGTAGAATAGTTATTACCATGGACAAGGAGAAGGCCCCCCCAAAAAACAGAGTTGTTCAGTGGGCACAGAGATTTAGTTTTGTGAAATAAAAAAGTTCTAGAGATCCGTTGCACAAAAATGTGCATATAGTTAATAATATTATTCATCTTAAAAATGGTTAAGATCATAAGTTTTAAAAAAATTATTATTTTATTTTAAATTCAGGGCATACAACTGAAGATTTGTTACACGGGTATGTTTCAAGATGCTGAGGTTTGGAATATGATTTATTTTGTGATTCTGTCATCCAGCTACTGAGCGTAGTACCAGGTAGAGAGTTTTTCAGCCCATGACTCTCTTCATTTTCTATTAGTACCAGGTGTCTGTTGTTCCTGTCTTTATGTACATGTGTTTAGTTCTCACCTAAAAGTGACAACATGTGGCATTTGGTGTTCTGTCCCCAAGATAATTCACGTAGGATAATGGTCTCCAGCTGCATCCACATTACTGAAAAGGACTTTTTTGTTGTTCTTTATTATGGCTGTGTGGTATTCCATCATGTATATGTACTGTGTTTTCTTTATTTAATCCACCATTGATGGGAACCTAGGTTGATTCTGGGTCTTTGCTATTGTGAATAGCGGTTATTTTTTTAACTTTTTAAAAACAGCCATTCTGACTGGTATGAGATAATAACTCACTGTGGTTTTAATTTTTATTTCTCTAATGATTACTGATGTTGACCATTTTTGAATGTGTTTGCTGGATGCTTGTAGTTTTTTTTTTTTTTTTTTTTTTTTTATAATTTTTTTTTTTTTTTCTTTTTCCCTTTTTTTTTTTTGTTTTTTTTTTTTTTTTTTTCTTGTTGATTTAAGTTCCTTATAGTGTCTGGATATTAGACCTTCATTGGATGCATAGTTTGTGAATGTTTCCTTCTATACTGGAGGTTGTCTGTTTACTCTGCTGGTTGTTATTTTGCTTTGCGGACGCTGTTTAGTTTAATTTGTTCCCACCTGTCGAGTTTTGTTTTTACTGGAATTGCTTTTAGGAACTCAGTCATAAATTCTTTATTAAGTCAAAATTGAGAAGGATATTTCCTAAGTTTTATTCTAATATTTTCATAGTTTGAGGTCTTACATTAAATTGTTTAACCCACCTCAAGTTATTTTTTTGTAAGTGAAAGATAGGGGTCCTGTTTCTTTCTTCTGCATATGGCTAGCCAGCTATCTCAGCACCATTTATTGACTAAAGGTGTCTTTTTCCCATGGCTTGTTTTTGTCAGCTTTGTTGAAGATCAGATGGTTGTAAGTGTATGGCTTAATTTCTGGGTTCTCTAAGCTGTTCTACTGATCTATGTGTCTTTTTTTTTTTCCAGTACCATGCAATTTTGGTTAATTTAGCCTTACAGTATAGTTTGAAGTCAGGTAATGTAATGCCTCTGGTTTTGTTCTTTTTGCTTAGGACTGCTTTGGTTATTCAGGCTCTTTCTGGTTCTGTATAAATTTTAGCATTCTTTTAAACTTTGTGAAAAAGGATGCTGGTAATATTATAGAAGTAACGTTGAATCTATATATCGCTTTGGACAGTATCGTCATTTTAACAATACTGATTCTTCCAACCCATAAGCATGGGATGTTTTTCCATTTATTTGTGTCTTCTCTCATTTGTTTTTTTTAAGTAGGGTTTTGTAGTTCTCTTTGTAGAACTCTTTCCCCCCCTTGGCTAGCTGTATTCTAAGGTATTTCATATATTTTGTGGCTATTGTAAATGGGATTGTGTTCTTAATTTGGCTCTCAAGTAGAATGTTATTGATGTATAGAAATGCTACTGAGTTTTGCATATTGATTTTGTATCCCGAACCTTTCCAGAAGTCATTGATCAGTTCTAAGAACCATGTGGCAGAGTCTTTAGGGTTTTCTAGGTATAGAATGCTATTGCCAGAAAAGAGAGATAGTTTGAATTATTTTTAACACTGTTATTTGGATGCCTTTTGTTTATTTCTTTTGCCTGATTGCTCTGCCTAGAACTTCCAGTACTATGTTGAATAGGAGTGGTAAGAGTGGGCATCATTGTTTTGTTTAGTTCTCAGGTGAAAAGGTTCCAGCTTTTGAACATTCAATATGATATTAGCTGTGGAATCATCATAGATGGATCTTACTATTTAGAGGTATGTTCCTTTGATGCCTAGCCTGTTGAGGGGTTTTTATCATAAAGGGATGTTGGATATTATCAAATGCTTTTTAGTGTTTATTGAGATGATCGTATGTTTTTTGTTTTCAATTCTGTTTATGTGGTTAATCACGTTTATTGATTTCCATATATCAAACCAATCTCATATCCCAGGAATAAACTCTACTTGATTGTGGTGAATTAACTTTTTGATGTGTTGCTGGATTTCATTCCCTAGTATTTTGCTGAAGATTTCTGAGTTGATGTTCATCAGGAATATTGGCCTGTCATTTTATTTTTTCATTGTTTCTTTACCACGTGTAGTATGAGGCTGATGCTGGCCTCATGGAATTCACAAAGGAGTAGCCTCCCTACCTCTACTTTTTGGAAAAATGTCAGTATAATTAGTATCAGTTCTTCTTTGTATGTCTGGTAGAATTCTGCTGTGAATCCATCTGCTCCAGGATGTTTTTTCAATGTTAGGTTTTTTCTCTTTAATTACTGATTCAATTTTAGAAGTGGTTATTGGTTTGTTCAGGTTTTCATTTTCATCCTAGATCAATGTGGGAAAATTGCGTGTTTCCAGGAATGTATCAATTTCCTCTAGATTTTCTTCCCTGTGTGCATAGAAGTGATCATAATTGTCTCTGAGGATCTTTTGTATTTCTGTGGGAAGAATCGTAATGTCATCTTTGTCATGTTTGATTGTGCTTATTTGGATCTTCCCTTTTTATCTTTGTTAATCTAATGAGTTGGTTATTAATCTTTGTTTATTCTTTTGAAGAACCAACTCTTGGTTTCATTGATCTTTGGCATAGATTTTTTTGGTCAATATTTTGGTCAGTTATTCTCTGATTTTAGTTATTTCTTTTCTTCTCTTAGTTTTGGAATTGGTTTTTTTTGTTGTTGTTGTTTGTTTGTTTGTTTCTAGTTTCTTTAGGTGTGATATTATATTGCTAATTGGCAATCTTTATAACTTCTTGATGAAGACATTGAGAGTTATAAATTTTTATCTAAATATTTCTGTAGCTGCATCCCAAACATTTTGGAGAGTTGTGTCTATATTTTCATTAATTTCAAATGTCTTAATTTCTGCCTTAATTTTCTTGTTCACCCAAGAGTTATTCAGGAGCAGTTTGTTTAATTTCCATGTATTTGCATTGTTTGGAAAGTTGATTTCTACTCTTTTTTTTTGCACTGTGGTGCAAGAATATGCCTGGTATGATTTCACCTTTTCTGAATTTATTGAGACTTTCTTTATAACTGAGCATGTGGTTGACCTTAGAATATATTCCTTGTGCAGATGAGAAGAATGTTTATTTCATGGTTATTGGGTTGAGTATTCTGTAGATGTCTGTTAGGTCAGATTGGTCAAGTGTTGTGTTTAAGTCCAGAATTTCTTCATTAGTTTTTTTGCCTGGATAATCTGTCTAAAGCTGTCAGTGGGGTTTTGAAGTCTCGCACAATTACTGTGTAGCTGTCTAACTTGTTTTTCTTTTTCTTAACCTAATCTCAAATGTGATAGTAGCTGTCTAAGCTTTTTGAAGTTCAAGAACTTGATTTATGAATCTGGGTGTTCCAAGGTTGGGTGCATATCTATTCAAGATAGTGAAGTATTATTGTTGAATTGAGCCCTTTATTATTATGTAATTCCCTTCTTATCTTTCTTGATTGTTTTTGGTTTAAATCCTCTTTTATCTCATGGCAACTGCAACTCCTGCTCTTTTCTGTTTTCCATTTGCGTGATAGATCCTTTTCTTTTGTGTGTGTGGTTTTCAGTACATGTGAGATGGGTCTTTCAAAGATGGCCGACAGTTGGTTCTTATGTTTTTATCCAACATGCCACTCTCAGCCTTTTAGGTGGGACTTTTATATTGTTTACATTCAGGGTTAGTATTGATACGTGACATTTTGAACCTGTCATCATCTTGTTAGTTGGTTGTTTTGCAGACTTGTGTAGCTGCTTCATAGTGTCTGTGGACTATGTGTTTATGTGGTAGAAGTTATTTTTATTTCTATGTTTAGGGTCTCTTTTAAGGCTGGTCTAGTGGTAAGGAGTTCCCTTAGCATTTGTTTGTTTGAAAATAATTTGATCTCTTCTTCACTTATGAAACTTAGTTTGGTAGGATACAAAATTTTTGGTTGGAATTTATTTAAGGTTGCTGAAAATGGGTCTTCAATGTTTCTCAGCTTGTATAGTTTCTGCTGGGAGGTCCACTGTTAGCCTGATAGGGTTCCCTTTGTAAGTGACCTACATCTTCACTCTAGCTGCTTTTAAGATTTTTTCTTTGCATTGACCTTGGTGTATCTGATGACTATGTGCCTTATGGATGGTCACCTGGTATGGTATCATCTCACAGTGGTTTTCTGTATTTGTTGAATTTGTATGTCAACCTCTTTAGTGATATTGGGAAAATCTTCATGGACCATATCCTCAAATATATTTTCTTTGTTGCTTACTCTCTGCCTTTCTCAAGAATGCCAATGAGTCATAGGTTTATTCTCCTTACATAATCCCATATTTTTGGAGATTTATTTTTTAAAATTATTTTTAAAATTTTTGTTTAAGTTGACTCAAAAAACTGGTCTTTGAGCTTGGATATTCTTTCCTCAAGATGGTCTATTCTGCTATTAATACATCCAATTTCACTAAAATAAAATTCATATAGTGAATTTTTCCATGCCAGAAATTATTCTGTTCTTTCTTAGAATGGCTATTTTATCTTTCAGATCTTGAATTATTTTACTGGATTCCTTGTATTGGGTTTCAACATTCTTCTGAATCTCAATTCCTCGCCATTCAGATTCTAAATTCTTTGTTATTTTAACCATTTAAACCTGGTTTGAAACCATCATTAGGGAGCTAGTGTGCTTGTTTGAAAGTAAAGGAGCAGTCTGACAATTTGACTTTGTGAATTTCTAAATTTCTTGTGCTGATTTTCTGATATGAGAAGTTTGGTATTCCTTTAACTGTGGTGTAAATTGAGAACAATCAGCTTTTGTTTCTGGGTGTTTTCAGAGGGTCATGGTGCGGCCATAATTGGTGGGTTCTTGGTCTCGCTGACTTCAATAATGAAGCTGTGGACCCTCGCGGTGAGTGTTAGAGTTCTTAAAGATGATGTCTCCAAAGTTTTTTCCTTCTGATGTTCAGATGTGTCTGGAGTATCTTCCTTCTGGTGGGTTCATTGTCTCGCTGACTTCAGGAGTGAAGCTGCAGAATTTCGCGGTGTTACAGCTCTTAAAGGCAGTGTGGACCCAAAGAGTGAGCAGCAGCAAAATTCATTATGAAGAGCGAAAGAACAAAGCTTCCACAGCACAGAACAAGACCCAAGCGGGGTTGCCACTGCTGGCTGGGGTGGCCTGCTTTTATTCCTTTATCTGGCCCCACCCACATCCTGCCGATTGGTCCATTTTACAGAGAGCTGATTGGTCCATTTTGACAGAGTGCTGATCAGTGCATTTACAAACCTTTAGCTAGACACAGCGTGCTGATTGGTGTGTTTACAATCCTTTAACTAGACACAAAAGTTCTCCAAGTCCCCACCCAGTTAGCTAGACACAGAGCACTGACTGGTGCATTTACAAACCTTTAGCTAGACACAGAGTGCTGATTGGTGCGTTTACAATCCTTTAGCTAGACACAAAAGTGCTCCAAGTCCCCACCTCACACAGAAGCCCAGTCAGCTTCACCTATCAGTGGCTTTGTACAGGATCTTTGTTTGTGGCTAAATTCTTGTCGTGGGTTTCACAGGTGATGTATATTGGCAAAATACTTTTGTGTTGTAATTTGAACTGTGAGCCAGGAGATGAACTGTTAGATGGTGCCTTAGAGTAATGGCTAGCAGATGGGCCCTTACTCGGCCACATAGCTCTTTTGTATTTTAGCACGTTTGCAGGAGTACTCTTTGGTGATAGAGGAGCGAGAGATAATCCCCTCACTAGGTCCCCTCATGGGCCTTGGGGAGCCACTTCTGATCACTGGCACTACACCCACATTTTCTTTGTTATGGGTTCTGGGCCATGGAGCTCCCTCTGGCAGAAGCTGCAGCTGGCATACTGGCCACACTCTTCCTAGACCAGCCCTGCACAGGAAGGCCCACAAGTTCACTAGCTCCTGCACTGGCCCACAAGTCCACTTGTGTCACCCCTCTTAGTGTTCTGAGAGTGGGGGCTCCTTCCCTGATCAAGTGCTAACCACAGATATCTGCTCAGCACTCCTGAACTGCAAGTTGCTGCCCTGGGGCATTGGGACCCACCAGTGGCTTCATCCTCCAGCTCCTTGGGGTTGTGCACCAGTTGCACTGGGGATTGGATGTGTTCCCAGGCCACTGGTAAGCACTTAGGTGGGGCCCCCAGAAAGCACCAAGACTGGGCAATGGAGGCTGCAGTCTGTACACATTCCTGCAGGAGTGGCCAGGAAGGGACCTTGGGAGAGGCTGGCCAGCAGGAGGGCCTGCAGAACAGATATGCCCCAGTTCTTTTTGAAAGTCAACCCTGCTCTCTCTTGGTTTTGTGTTCAGTTTCAGTTATAGCAACTCAGAGGAAGATGAGGAGCCTTGGGGAATAGGCACCTATGGCAGCATTCCATGGCAACTGTCCTGCATGCAAAACCCCATGGAATCCATACAGGTTGGAGCTCTGTCTGCCCATTATCTGGGCAAATACGCCTGCTATTTCAACTCTGTATGAGGCTCACGGAATCTTTTGTAGCTAGGATCTGAGAGGTCTGCCACTAGAGAGGTCTGCCCCACCATCCTTTCACTCACTCCTTCCCTGGGAGCCCTTCAGTGGCCGGAATAAGCCTTGTCATTCGGCAACCCTGTGCAAAGTTCCCAGCTTTCCCTTTTCATCCTGGATGTCTGTGTCACCTCTCTGTGTTTTCCCTCCAAGTTCTGCTTAGAGTAAGTTGATGTATTCCATGGTCTTTCTCAGTGGGAGCAGTGCTTCCTAGCTGTGTGTAGTTGGCCATTTTGTTTCTGAAAAATCAATATGGTAAGTTTTATACTATGTGTTGTTGACCACAATAAAAACAAAGCACATGTTTAAAAAGGAAAACAACCTAAAACAAATCAGTAAGGAAGTGATTTGGGAGAAACCAAGACACCAAATTTCCTGATAAAACAAATTCAGGTACAAGGAATGTTGTTAATAATAATAGAAACATTACTAACTACTAGATCTTATTGTCGTTTCTTGTAATAATAGCTTCAATATGTCAACCTATAATGGGGAGCAACATACTATAAAAATAAAAATAAAATAAAAATATTATTGGAAAACAAGCAAACAAAAAAAACTGTAAGGTTATCAAAAGCAGATCAACACTAAAAGTAGTATCCAAAGCTGCTTTCCAGAATGAAGAAACTTTATTCTAATTATTCAGAATTTCAGAAAGAAATGAATAATAAGAAAAAGGCATATATGTAGGAAGATCTAAATTTAATATTAAATCCATAAGATAACATTGCTATGATTATTGATTTTATAAAATAATCTTATGAATATTGGCTATAAAATATGACTATATAAAATATAACTATGCAATTATGTTATGAATATTTACTTTATAAAACAATAATAATTATGTTATTAAAAATACTACATGCATCAGGATGAATAACTAGATACAAGTGAGGTAAGTTCATAAATTATATGGGAAGTATGAAAGTACTAATTAATATTATATAATAAAAAGTAAAAAATTCATGATAAAAGTTTTATAGGGTAAGCATGAAAAGTTATTGCTAAGCTTTGTAGACCTGTGGGTTGATATCTTTCCTTGCTTTAGAAATATCTATGACTATTATATCTTCAACAATTTATTCTGCTTTATTCTCTTTCTTCTCCTTTTGGAACTCTAATTACACATAGTATTAAGTGTTTGATATTTCACAGATCCTGTATGCTATTTCCTTTTCTTCATTTTTTTTTTCTAATTTGTGCTTTAATTTGAATAATTACTGTTGACTCATAATTTCTTTTGGTTATGAGTCCAGTCTGCTAAGTCAACAATTAATTTTTCATTTATATTATCTCATTTTTTATTTCTCATGTTTCCATTAAAAAATTTCCATCTCTAGACTGAAAAATTCCATCTCTTAACCCGTATTATCTGCCTTCACCCCAAGTTCATTTAGCCTATGTATTAGACTTAAATTATCTCATTGATCCTTCAAATATCTGAGCCATTTATGAGTTTGTTTGTTTTCTGGTACCTCTCTTGTCAGTGAGTTCTAGTTTCTCACTTCACATCTCTTACTTTGTGACTGAATGGCAGACATTGCATGACAAAAACATTTACTGAAGCAAATAATGTTTTTTCCCCCCCAAAAATACTCATGTCTTCTTTCAGGCCTGTGGTGGATTGGGAATACGTGATTTGAGTTAACTTCATCTTTCATTCCACTGATCTGCACATTTCTGTTGCTTAATTTAGATTCAATTCAGTATCATCTTGGAATAATTTGAGGACAGGATTGCAAGCTTTCCTTTAGCATTTATGGAATCTAAGAGCATGGGGCTGTTGTACTGGTCTTCCTGCCTTGCTAATAGCCTTCTAAAAGGACCAACGGACCTGCACCAAATGGATATACTGTATATAAATTATTTTCCATTCCCCAGCATCAGGCAATTGCTGCTTCATGGTCAGTTTAGGAACTTGATTTCTTCTATGGCTTCTCTACCTCTTTCTGCTAAGATTCGGACTTCAGCACACCCCGTGTTCCTGTACATGGGGACAAAAAAGAGGGAAGTCTCCTGGGATATGTTTGTGCATTTGTTTTTAACCTATCCTATTATTTCTTGCTTTCTGTTTGTCTTGCCTGTTCTGTTACATTTTTTCTCTTTTCTTCTTCTTTTTTTTTTGACTTGATTCGTGTTACTTTTATTCACTTTATTACCATCTATTAGCTTAATAGTTACACATTATCAACTTTTGTTTTAGTAAATTTTGTAAATTTTCTATATATATTGTCATAGATCCCTTACATCTTGTTGTTTAATACTAATTAGAACTTTAATCATTTCCCACATAATTCATGATCCTTAGGACAATTAAATCCACTTTCCTTTTTTGTGACTTTTATAGTGTTGTCTTATCAATATAAGTATTGCTATTTATAGAGTCATTACCTATGCCATATGGTTTTTTAAACAGTTGAAACATTTAGACATTCTATATTCATAATATCATTGTTTTATACAGTCTATTTTCATAACAAAATTATTATCATTGTTTTACAATTATATTTTTTAGATTCAGATTTATTCACATATTTTTCCTTTATTTGCTTATTTTCTGAAACTCCAAATGCCTTTTTCTTTATCCTGCAGGATATATTTGAATATGTTTTTAATGTTTATCTGCTTTTGACAGTTGCACAGATTTTCTTTTGTTTTCTCTGATAATGTATGTATTTCACTTTTTAAAATATAAATATACTTTAACTTCTGGGATACATGTACAGAATGTGCAGGTTTGTTACATAGGTATACATGTGCCATGGTTGTTTGCTGCACCCGTCAACCTATCATCTACATTAGGTATTTCTCCTAATGCTATCCCTCCGCCAGCCCCCACCTCCCGACAGGCCCTGGTGTGTGATGTTCCCCTCCCTGTGTCCATGTGTTCTTATTGTTCAGCTCTCACTTATGAGGGAGAACATGTGGTGTTTGGTTTTCTGTTCCTGTGCTAGTTTGCTGAGAATGATGGTTTCCAGCTTCGTCCATGTTCCTGCAAAGCACATGAACTCATCCTTTTTTTATGACTGCATAGTATTCCCTGGTGTATAGGTGCCGCGTTTTCTTTATCCAGCCTATCATTGATGGGCATTTGGGTTGGTTCCAAGTCTTTGCTATCGTGAATAGTGCTGCAATAAACATTCTACTATGAAGACATATGTACATGTATTTCGCTTTTTATTTTGCAGGGTTATGTCTATTTTTTTAGTTTTCTACTCCAATTCACTAATATTACCTCAGCTTTGTATAATTTGCTATTAAAACCATCAATAAAATTCTTAAATTCAGTTATTACATGTTTTGTTTCTCTAATTTACATATTGCTAGTTAATGGTTCTTATTGTTTATTGAAATTCTTTATCTTCTATTTTATTTGAAAATATTAAATTTAGGAGGCTTTTGTTTTGTTTTTGTTTATGTCTGATAATACCATTATCTGGATATTCTGTAGCACCATTTCTAATGTCTTCAGTTTTTGCTGAATTTTGTTTATATGGTTGCCTTTTGTACCTGTTTTTGACTGGTTGTTTTTGATATGTATGGCAGACATTGTATATTAAAAATATAGAGTAATTTAAAAGATCTGGATAATTCTTCTGTCTTCAGATGAGTAATTGTTTTGTTTACAATTTGCTAGAAACTGGACTAGAGAAAATAATATTTTCATGTCATTTTTATTTTATTAGAAGTTTTCTTCAGGCCACTTGAGGGCTTAGAATTTTTCAGGTTACTCTTGTTCCTAGAGTTTCTTTCCTTGGGGAAACAGTGCAAAACCTGGAAATGTTACCCGAAATACCACTTCTTAGTGGGCCTTGAAACTTAATTTTATCCATATGAGTTTATAAATCAAAAGTTTCACTCAGTTTTTTAAATGTCTTATCAGTCACTTCTGGAATCTACATGTGGCTTCATAGAGCAACTCCAAATGTTAGAATCATCTTTTTGAGTTGTTGTTTCACATCATTTCCCTGGAACTCTAAATTCTCTTGACATTCTATGACTCATTCACTATTTATTTTGATTAAAACTATCTTGTATGGTTTTATTCACAAATCTCAGCAGGAGAATTGGTAAAAATGACTGACAGAACTGTAATAGTCCCTCCATTGCATTTGAAATTTTTGATTTATTTTATTTTTTTATTTTTTGAGATGGAATCCATCTCTGTCACCAGGCTGGAGTACACTGCCGTGATCTCGGGTCACTACAATCTCTGCCTCCTGGGTTCAAGCGATTCTCCTGTCTTAGCCTCCCGAGTAGCTATGACTACAGGCACGTGCAACCATGCCCAACTAATGTTTGCATTTTTAGTAGAGATGAGGTTTTACCATGTTGGCCAGGTTGGTCTTGAACTCCTGACCTTGTGATCTGCCCCCGTCGGCCTCCCAACGTGCTGGATTACAGGTGCGAGTCACCGCACCTGGCCCATTGGAAACTTTTGAGCATAGAGTTTCATGATTAAATTTATGCTTTAAAGGGAGAAATGTATTGTTCTGTATTGAAAATATACTTCATTGAGAAAAAGATTATATACATACACACACACATATATATATATATATGTGTGTGTGTAACTAGAGATTGAGGTAATTTTATACTCAACATCACTATTTCAAATTTCAACTTGCTGTTGTATTGTACTAAAATAAGAAACTGATAAATTCTGTAACGTTCAGTTTTGTCATCTATAAAAAAGGAAACTAATATTAGGCTAACCATGTTCAACATCATATTTCTTTATATATGTATATTCTTATCTCAGAATTTAAAATGTTTTCATAAATATAAAATTAGTAATTTTGATATTTAAAATGTTTGAATCAGTAACAAAATTAGTGTTAATTGGGAAAGTTAGGGAACGAGTGTTCTGAGAATTCATGATAATGCATATTTCATTCACTTCTCAATGTTCTAAAGGTTATGAATAATCATGAATCTTCATATATAAAAATAAAAATAATTTTTGTAATTGGCTCAATTCCTTCAATTCACAATAAAGTCAAATCATTTTTCTCAATGAAGCAAAGTGGAATATTTGTCTTAGTTTAATTATAATGTATAATGGTAAATTTGGTAGGGGAGGTTGATGACTTAAGAGAGAGGGGCAGTTGAGATAATAGGGATAATGGTGATTTAGGAATATATTTAGATATGGGACTAAACACTGTACTAAATTAAATAAGGAATAAATCCACTTATATTTTGTATAACTCACCAGTGTGGGATACTTTATAGTATTGGCAGTGGCGTATAACATCATAGCACTCTAGACTGGTGAAAGTTAATAGTCGCTGTCAGAGGAAGGTGACAAATTATATAGTCAGTCTCATTGATCCAGAAGAATAGTATAACAATCAAATATTATTACAGACTTTAACATATAGTTAAGAGGTAATTTACTGCAATTTTTCAGAAACTTCCATTGTTATCTGACATAAAAAATTTGAATTGCCAATATGCAAAGATAAACTCTATAGACATTACATATGATACAAAAGAATTGTGCATTATTTGAGATATTCTACGTGGCCTTTCACACACAAATTCCTAAACATCCAACAGATGTCAAAATGATTTTTCATAGTTATTGGGGAAATAATAGCAAAATGTAATGAATATGAGTATAGTTTTACCAGATGACTTATCTAACTAGTAAATATTTATTTCATACATAATGAAGGAAAGAAGCAATAAGATTGAGTATTTTTCAATTTTATTCATAATAGCTTTACAATGGAATTTAAACCTCTTTTAAAAATTCTTCAGGCATTTTAGGGTATATTATACTACTGGGAAATTTCAGCAGTGTAAACATCTGGCAGTTAGAATATACAGTCAGATAGAGCATCAATTTTAATTGGTTTCTCAATGAACATCTTCTCATGTAAATATTGAGATACTGAGATAAATTTAAACCATGTAGATTAGGAAAAATCCTCAGGAAATTCTGACATTAAATCACTTGTAATTATGTAAAAACAAAGAAACAGAAATTAACTTAATTGCTAAATATACATCAGTACATCAGATACAGTGGATCACTAATACTTTGATATTTAACATTCACATGTTTGCATATGTCTATAAAGCTATGTGACAGCTTGATACATAGTGCTGTCACTATCTTTCTCCCTCTGTCTCTCATTTTCACCTAAATATTAAATCATCTGCATAACTAGACTTTTAGTTATTTTATATTTTTACAGAAATTAGGTCTTGCTCTGTCACCCTGGCTGGAGTGTAGTGGTGTGATCATAGCTCACTTTAACCTTGAACTCCTGTGCTTAAAGTGTCGTTCTGCTTTGGGCTTCCAAAGTGCTGAGATTACAACCATGAACCACCATGCCTGCCCAGAGTGACTAGAATTTTGTGTAGAAGTGATTTGCTTATTATGAAGACTTAGTTAACATATAATATTCGACTAATCAAATCAATCGTGTCCTTAGAATCCTTTCTGTGATATGATATAAAAGAAAATAACTTTAATTATCTATAAAATATACCCCCAAACAGGAATCTATATTAGTCTTCTTGGCTTGCCATAACAAAATACCATAGATAGAGTGTCTTAAATAGCAAAAATTTGTCTTCTCACAGATGTGAAGATTAGATGTCAAAGATCATGGTGACATTAGGGTTGGTCTCTGGTGAGTCTTCTCTCCTCTCTTCAGCTAGTAGATGGCAACTTCTCCCTATGTTTATACACGGCCTTTACTCTGTGGGTGTGTGGAAAGAGAGAAATATCTGGTGTCTTCCTATTTGTGTAAGGACAAGGTCCTATTGAAATAGTGCCCTACCCTTATGATCTCATTTAACCTTAGGGTCCTCCTTAAAAGCCCCTTTCTCCAAATATAGTTACATTAAGGGTTTGGGCTTTAATCGATGAATTTAGGAAGACAAAATTATCTCCGTAACAGAACCCAGCATTCAGCTGTAATAAAAAAAAAGTCACAGAAAAAAAAAAAAAAGTCATGTGTCATTGTGAAAAAGTGACCATTTTTATTAAATGAAATATAATTGTTATAATAAAAACATAAAGCAATTTTGTTTTCCTAATCTCTCATGATTTCTTCAAATCCTCTTTCAATGTTATTTGTTCCCCACTGTATAAAACACAGGCACATTACACAGCTTTTTCAATAATACATTTAATCAAAAGAACAGTCTCATTTAAGAAAGTAAGGTATCTAGCTTAAACAATAAAAATAATCACGTTTCTGAATTTATTTAAGGCTACAGCTTTGCCCCTGTTAAGTTCACCATTATTTCAGGTTTAAAAATCTGCGCTGGGGTGTTGGGATTCTCTTTTTCTCTATCTAGTTATTTTCTTTTGTAAAACTCTAAGAAATATATATTTCCAATAAGATTTCTAAAACTCATCTCAGTTGGTTTAAGGTGAACAAGAAGAAGTCCTCCTCCAACTTCCAATGTCCCCTACCCATCATCTCAGAACCTACCCCCTTTGACAATCATTAATTTTAATAATATATTCTTTTTAGTTTCTTTCTTATTGACTACTCCAACTGCTGACATGGCTTAGAGATGATGATCATTAATGTTGGAAGAAATCTTAATATTTCAGAATATCTCATTTAGCCTTGGAACTTACTTAACGATGTAGTGGTATCTAACCCCAATATATTTTTGTTGGCCCTTATGACATGTTTTAGCCTAGTGATACATGTACATTTTTGATCAATTTGCATGTGAAATAATAAAAATTATTTTTTCTTATGAGCTATGTACATTAGAAATGGCATTTAGGGTGCAAAAGTTACTCTGACATTTGTTTTATGTGCTAATCTGAGGCTTACTAATTTAGAAATTGGTAAAGTACTCATATGCCTTCCAGAAAATTTCAAGTGTCTACTGTAAGGCAATTTACTTTTTCAGTATAGAAAAATACTAGAATGTACAGTGAGGTTAAGGAACTTTAATTCCATTATCCTTATAACAAACAGCAATACCCTTAATTTAGAAAAACACTAGATATTGGAACATAATCAATATCATCCAAGGTACATTTATTTTTCTACCTGTAAAACTTTCTGGACCTACATAAGTAAAAACCATAATGTAGCATGTGGATTGCAAAAGGACAAAATTCTTCATCTAGTTCTGAGTCCACCAACCTTCTAATGCAGTCTTGCATTTCCTCTCATTAAGAGACAAAATCTGTTTTTCCAATTCTTGAATTTGGGTTGACTTTGTAACTTACTTTTGCCAATATAATTTAAAGGACTTTATTATATTCTCATTCTGAATTTACTCCTTAAGAACACTTGCTTGTTTCAGCCCTTTTTGGGAAACTTGTCACAACTAGCTTATGCTATACTGATGAATGATGAAAGAAGTACTGCCCAGTAATTGCTGTTGCCATAGTAAACACCCAGCCCACTACTGAACAGGTGGTAAGACCATCCTATACTTGCCAGCACCAACTGACCAGCCAACTGATTACAGAATTATGAGAAAGGTCAGTTGAAATCAATACAAATAGGAAGACCCATGTAGCTGACCAATAAGCTTTAAGATGATTTAATATGAAGCAACAGCTAAGTGATATACATATCTGAACACTGGTTAAAACATTTGTTTGTACACACACACACACACACACACACACACAGAAAATGAGTAATTACATAGACATTAATTTCCTTTTGCAAATTTCTAATCAGAACTCAATAAAATAAATACCAACCAATAATTTTGACCACTTTTTAAACAGGTGTAATTTTATATCTTATCTATGTAAAGCAATAATATATGCTAATTATTTGTTTCTTAGCAATCTGAGAGTCTATGTAGAATAGGCATTTTTCAGTCCAAATGTCTAACACATAGTAAATCCTCACAATCTGTTTCTTTTAAAATAGATTTCATAATTTGTGAGCAATAATAAAGGTTCAATTAAGTGATAGATATGGGTAGAGCTGATAAATAAATTTTAAGAAGGGAGGTGGAGAGATAGAAAGACAGAGAGAAAAAGAGCAGCAATTATTGCACATATAAAGTCAAGCCATTTGTGCTTTTCATGTAGGGGAAAGACTGGAAATGTACTAGAATTGCTCAGGTTGTCCCAGTGCCGGAGGCAGGGTGAAGCATGCTATGAGGCAGTTGTTTACTATGTCATTTTATAGGCAGGGGCCAGCCAATACCAAACTTCTTGTAATATCTAGAATAATTCTATACAATAAAAATTGGGTCACCTATAATCCCAATAATACTTACATTGAAAAATCCTGAGCAGAAATTGGCTAAAAGAAAAGATACATGTACATAAATATATTACATTTATTTTTGAATGGCTTTAATTGGACTTTTGGCTATTCATATGACACAGAGAATTCAAAGAATCACATATGAACCTTCTCTTAGATCTCTTAGTAAGTGGCTTAATAAAAAAGTTTTTATATGAAGAAGACTCTCATGGAATATTACATCCTCATCTTTGCTTTAAGAATAATTTGAAATTAATATGATCACTCTTTACATGCACTGACCTTGTCTTGAAAAATAAGATTTCTTAAACCAATTCACATCCACTTTTATGTTATGTCACTGAGAAAAATAGGATTATTTAATGATGTATATGCCAGGGTACCGAAACTATTGCGTCGCAAATGTGACGGCATGAAGAGAAAGGAAGAAATTTCAGGGTAACGGATCGTCATAATTTAAAGTTGAGTGGTGATCAGTGATCTAGATATTCCATGCAATCAAAGTCTGTAGTTACTCTATTCCACAAGAGATCCACTGAAACCTCACAATGACCTTTTTGAAAAGTTAGTGACATAACACTTGATATTCACAATCAAACATTTAAAATTACACCAGAATGATCTTTTGTAGGTGGGAATGTAATCGCCAGTATATTTGTTAGTTAAGTCTCTTAGCTTAAGTTAGCCTCTTAGCTAAGTGAGATTATTCTAAACTATTTAAATATTTCAATTCTGCAAAGTCTCTGAATCATATTAATGTTTTAAAATTCTGAGTCTTTGGAGTTGTGTTTGCTTTTAATCATGTCCCTATTAATAATAATAATAATAACAGAGAACCCAATCAATCAAGTTGGAAAACTGGTGGGCAATGCTGCCCTATTAATAATAGGGAAATAATTAACACCAAGTTGACTAGCAACTTGTGAATTAGTATCTTGTCTCTGTGTTTCTAGTCTTTTTTGTTCCTAGTTATCATTTTTTTGTACAAAAAAAAAAACAACAACAACAAATAGGGGCTCTGTTACTGAACATGGCTTAATACATAGGCAACAAGGCTTCATTAGGAAATTTCCTCACTTACCTTTTTCGACAATTTTTGCTCTTACTATGATTGAAAAATAGGCTTAAGAAAGTGACATCAGCACAAGGGCAGAGAAGTCAACTTCAGAAAATATCTCTACCACAGCAGCATTGAAAACCAAACAGAAAGTATGAGAAAGAACTTTACCAGAACTCTGGAACACATTCAAAGCTTTACAGCAACCAAGCAAACACTGAATGAAAAAGGACAACATAAAAATGAAAACAAAGTTCTGTGACACTTTTACTTGATATTCTCCCAACTCCTCTCTGACTTGGTGATAGTCTTGAGAACTCCAGCCCATGTTATCAGTGTGGACATCCGATCCCTCTTCCCAGAGGAAACGTAGCAGATCTTATTTACAAATTACTGTGTGTGCTTATTCAAACCTGTCGTGATGCTGCCTGAAGGACTGACAAAATGTGCTTATCTATTTTGCCTAACTCAGAACCCAATCAATCAGGTTGGAAAATTGGTGGGCAATGTTTTGAAACATTTCGTGGCGAATAAAAATCTCTCAGCCACTTGGGGTAAAAAATTACAGTTGAAACAAAATAGACAACCTAACACCTGGGAGAAAAAGCAGGGGAGAGAATTCCTTTGGGAAGTTAAGACATTTAAAAGTGCCTGGGGATACAAGGAAATTTAGAAAGCCACATATATGCTCTGGACAGAACTCACGTTCGGAAAAGGTCTGAGGAGATACTCGGCTTCACTATTGGCTGAAACGCTTGGAATTCATGGAAATCTCTGTCAAATCATTGGTTAATCATGAGCTAAAGGAAAAGGGGCTTCAGTAACCACAAACAATAAGAAATGCAGTCTTTCTAAATTAGAAACAGTTTGGAAAACACACACACAGATATGTTGACTGCGGTCCTCAAAATTCAAGCACAGGAAATGTTAGGGAAAGGGAGAATCTGAGTTCCAGAGTTCCTACATGATATTTTTCGAACATCTATTTTCAAAAACAATTCAAATCATATACACAAACAGCAGCATATGGTTCCTTTGAAAAAAAAAATAAGTAAATTGATTAAGACTATTCCTGAGGAGGCCCAGACATTGGATTTAATAGACAAGACTTTAAATCAATTGACTTAAATATGCTCAACAGTTAAAGGAATCTAAAGGAAAACAGGAAGACAGTGTAAGAAGTGGTGGTTTATCACTTTTGTTTCTTAAAAAAAAAACTTTTCACATTGTTTATCTTTTTGATTTTTTAGTCTCCATTTTATTTAGTGCTGCTCTGAACTTTATTATTTTTTCTTCTGTTTTGGGGTTTGCATTGTTCTTGCTTTTTATTTCTTTAGGATTCATCATTAGTTTGTTTATTTGAAAATCACCTACTATTTTGATTAGGCATTTATTGCTATAAACTTTCTGCTTAGCACTGCTTTTGCTGTATCCCAGAGGTTTGGGTATGTTGCAGTTCTATTTTCATTTGTTTCATGATTTTTTGAAAGTTTTCTTCTTATTTCTTTCTTAACCCAGTGGTCATTCGGGAGCATATTTTTAAATTTCCATGTATTGGTACTGTTTCCAAAGTTCCACTTGTTGTTGATTTCTAGTTTTATTCCATTGTGGTTTGAGAAGATACTTGATATGATATCAGTTTTTACAAATGTGTTGAGACTTGCTTTTGTCCTAACATATGGTTTATCCTTGAGTATCCATGTTCTGATGAGTAGAATGTATAATCTGTAGCTACTGGATGAAATGTTCATAAATGTCTGTTAGGTCCACTTAGTGTAAGGTGCAGTTTAAATATGAGGATTCATTGTTAATCTTTCTGTCTATATGATCTGTCTAATGCTCAGACTGGGGTGTTGAAGTTCCCAACTATTATTGGATTGAATTCTATCTCTTCTTGTTAAAAATTAAATTAAATTAATTTTTTTGAGAACTGTGATCTCACTATGTTGCTGATGCTGGTCTCGAACTCCTGGGCTCGGTGATCTTCCTGCCTCAGCCTTTCAAATATCTATTCTTTTACATCTGATAATATTTGCCTTAAATATCTGGGTGTTCTGGTATTGGGTGCATATATATTTAGAATTGTTATAACCTCTTGCTAAATTAATCCCTTTATTAATATAATATAATGACCTTCTTTGACTCTTAATTGCTGACTTAACATCAGTTTGTCTGATATAGCTACTCCTGCTTACTTTTTTTCAGGTTGCATGAAGTATATTTTTCATCTCTTTACGTTCAATCTGTGTTTCTTTCCAAGTGAGAAATTTTTTTTTTTTTTTTGTAGGCAGCATATAGTTGGGTAATTTAAAAAAATTATTTAATCAGTGTAGATATTTTAAGTGGAAAGTTTAATCCATTTACATATAATTTATTATTATATGTGAAGGCTTGTTCCTCTAATTTATTAATTGATTATAGTTTTGTATGTTCTTTGTTCCTATCTTTCTCTCTGATTATTAATATTGCAGTTTGATAACTTTCTGTAGGGGTAATATTGGAGTTTTTTCTCTTCTTCATTTGCATGCTTGCTCTACCAGTGACTGTGTACTTTTGTTTTCATGATAGTAGATATTATCCTTTTGTTTCCACTTGTAGAACTCCCTTAAGCATTTCTTGTAGAGTTAGTTTAGTGGTAACAAATTCCCCGAGCTTTTGCTTCTCTGGGAAAAATTTTATTTCTCCTTCACTTATGAAGAATAACTTTTCTTTGTACAGTATCCTTTGCTAGCAGTTTTCCTGCCAGTATTTTAAATATTTAAGTATTTTTAATATTAAGTATTTAATATATACATATACATATATCATATTTATATCATATAAATATATCATAGCATTCTCTCTTGGCCTATAAGTTTTCCGCAAAGAAATCCTCATTTACTGTAATGGAAGTTGCCTTATATGTGACTAGAAACTTTTTTCTTTCTGTTTTTAGACTTACTTTATTGTCTTTGACTTTTGACAGTTCCACTATAATGCGCTTTTGAGAAGATCTTTTTGAATTGTATATGCTTGAAATTCTTTGAGCTTTCTGTGTCTAGATATCTACATCTCTTGCTAGACATGGGAAGTCTACAACTATTATTTTATTAGATAGGCTTTTTTTATTTCTGTCATTTTTTTCTTTACCTTCTGCAACACTAAAACTTTCAATGTTTGGTCTGTTTATGGTGTCTCATATGTCATATAGGGTTTGTTTATTCTCTTTTATCTTTTTTTTAAAAAAATTGTCTGATTGGGTTATTTCCAAAGACCTGTCTTCAGGCTCTGAAATTCTTTCTTCTCTTTTATCTAGTTTATTGTTGGAGCTTTCAAATGAATTTTGTATTTTATTCAGTGAATTCTTAAGTTCCAGAATTTGTTTTTTTAATAACATATATTTATTTACTAAATGTCTAATTCATATTCAAAGTTGTCTTTTTGATTCTTTTGTATTGTTTTTCTGAGTTATCTTGTATCTCACTGACCTTCTTTGCTTTCATCATTTAGAATTATATTTCCAGGACTGCATAATTTTGTACTGAAATATTTTCTTGAATAATTATTGTGTTACCCTGGAGGTGTCATATTTCCTTGCTTTTTAATGTTTCTTCTGTCCTTACATTGATATCTGCACATCTGTTGTAACAGCCACTTCTTTTAATTTCTGAATTTGGCTTTATAAAAAAGGATTTTTTCCTAAAGGTATATATACACATATATAAAGTGCAGGTTGGATAGGGCACTTTGGCTTTCATTCTGAGTGCATGTAGTAGTTTTGTTTCCATATGTTTTCTTCTGCTGTAAGCCATGTCTATAGTGTCTGTGGTTCCTTAGTTATTTAGGGTGCAGTTGTTACTAGATTTGTGATGATGTATTACTGGGGATGGAACATCAGGTGTGCCAGTCCGTGGGCCCCAGTGATGGCAGTGGCAAACCAAGCATTCCTGTCCTTGAGCCCTAGGTCAGTGTTTTCTAATACCAATGTCAATGCATCATGGTTGGGCAACTCTTGGGTCTCTAGGTGGATTGTTCAGGTACTGGCAGTGGCAGAAGTGGACTAGCTGGGTGGGCAAGTCCTGGATATGCCCTGGGAAAATGCAGTAGCAGGGGCAAAACAATCCTCTGCCTCTCATGTGGTCTGCACAGCTGTTGGTGGTGGCTGTGATGTGCTGG
Organism: Piliocolobus tephrosceles; assembly: GCF_002776525.5. NCBI lineage: Eukaryota > Metazoa > Chordata > Mammalia > Primates > Cercopithecidae > Piliocolobus > Piliocolobus tephrosceles. Next base: position 48,839,066 of record NC_045447.1, read on the forward strand.
GCAGGCTAGTCCCCAGGCCTGCAGATGTTATGTGCAAGTGAGTGCCAGCTATTGTGTTTGTAGCAGGGTGGGTGGGCCCATCCTCTTGCCCTTCAGAGGAGTGCTTGGGTTTCAACAGTAGTGAATTGGGACACAGTTATCTCCAGGAACCCAAAGGGCATGTTTGAGCACTGGGACACCTGGGGAGGTGAAGTCTGAGCAGGGAGGGCAGACCTATATCCTCAGACCCCCTGAAAGTATGGTTAGGCACTGGCTGTGGTAGACAGGGATGGGTTATCCCAGACCTCTGGCATAGTGGTAGGTTGGTGGTAGTAATAGCTGCTCTGCTACTGAGGAGGGTGTGGTTGCTTTCATTAGTAGCAGCCTTACACAGGCATCAGGGGAGCATGTACTTTGCTCGTGCTTTATCCCTGGAAGTGATCCTCTATAGCTGCAGGTACAAGAGTTTGTCTTTGGGGCATCTGAAAATGCATAATGGCTTCCTTACTGGGAGAAGCGGGGTCATGGCCATGGCTTGCACTTGAGACCTGATAGCATAGGCAGTGGCTGCTGGCAGGGAAAGTCATTGGCGCTCCAGAAATGTGGAGATTCAAGGGCTACTCAGCCTCAATGCAGGATACAGTCTGGTGAGGACTCAGTTCTCAAAATGGATCCTTACCATAGCTGCTAAGATTGAAGAAGTCAACACTGGGAACATGGGCCATTGTGGATTATCGGGAGAACCCGCTCCTGATGTTTAACGTGGGTTCTTTTCTATTTCCTAAGTGTCTCGGCTGGGTTGAGAAATAAAGGGAAAGAGCACAAGAGAGAGAAATTTAAAGCTGGGTGTCCCGGGGAGACATCATATGTCGGCAGGATCCGTGATGTTCCACAGGCCGTAAAACCAGCAAGTTTTTATTAATGATTTTCAAAAGGGGAGGAAGTGCATGAATAGGGTGTGGGCCACAGAGATCACATACTTCACAAGGTAAGAAAATATCACAAAGCAATTGGAGGCAGGGTGAGATCACAGGACCACCGGATGAGGTGAAATTAAAATTGCTAATGAAGTTTCGGGCACACATTGTCATTGATAACATCTTACCAGGAAACAGGGTTTGAGAGCAGATAATCTGTCTGACCAAAATTTATTAGGTGGGAATTTTTGTCCACCTGATAAGCCTGGGAGCACTATAGGAGACCAGGGCTTATTTCATTCCTTTGGCTTTGACCATAAAAGATGGGACACCTGAAAAAGGGGCCATCTATAAGCCTACCTTCAGGGCGCATTCTCTTTCTCAGGGATGTTCCTTGCTGAGAAAAAGAATTCAGCGATATTTCTCCTATTTGCTTATGAAAGAGGAGAAATATAGCTCTGTTCCATCTGGCTCACCGGCAGCCTGTTCAAAGTTACCTCTCTTGTTCCCTGAACATCGCTGTTATCCTGTTCTTTTTTAAGATGCCCAGATTTCATATTGTTCAAACACACATGCTTTACAAACAATTTGTGCAGTTGATACAATCACAGGGTCCTGAAGCGACATTCATCCTCCTCATCTTCATCCTCATCTTCGGTTTACAAAGAAGATGACGGGATTAAGAGATTAAAGTAAAGACAGGCATAGGAAATCACAAGGATATTCATTGGGGAAGTGATAAGTGTCCATGAAATCTTCACAATTTATGTTCAGAGATTACAGTAAAGACAGGTGTAAGAAATTATAAAAGTATTCATTTGGGGAACTAATAAATGTCCATGAAATCTTTACATTTTATGTTATTCTGCCACGGCTTCAGTCGGTCCCTCCATTCGGGGTCCCTGACTTCCCGCAACAGCGAATCTCTTACCCCTCATTGCGAAGTCTCTACAGGCTGCCTTACTTCCCACTCCTTTCTTGCCTGGGGTGTTTCCTGTCATTTCTCTGTTGAATCCCAGCCTTCTCTCTTAGGTGGTGTATTCAAAGTGTAATTATCTGATTCTATGTTGGTTCTTTCTGGAGGTAGCAGGTATTATACCTATAGACTGCCATCTAGAACCCTCTACACACACTTTTAAAGCTAATAAAAAAATTCAAGAGTGCTACAGCATACAAAATCAACACACTAAATCAGTTGCATTACTGTACACAAGTAATGAATAGTCAAAAAAGATAAGAATGCAATTCTATTTATAACAGTATCAAATGAGTAAAGTACTTAGGAATAAATGTAACCAAAGAGGTACACAATTGTGTGTGTGTGTGTGTGTGTGTGTGTGTGTGTGTGTGTGTGTAGCCAATTCTCAAATTCATATAGAATTTCAAGGAACCCAAAATGGCCAAAACTATTTTAAAAAGACCAAAGTTGGTGGACTTGCAACTCTTACTTACAAAACTTACTACAAGGCTACAGTGATCAAAATGGTGGTAATAGCATAAACATAGACACATAGATAAACAGAACAAAATAGAGAGCCAGCATAAGGTCAAAATATGTGTCACCTTGGATTTGCAAACAATTTTTGAAATATGACACCAAGAGCATTAGCAACAAAAGGAAAAATAAGTTGGACCTTATTACTATTAAAAACTTCTTTGTACCAAATGGCATTATCAAAAGAGTAAAAAAGATGGGCCACAGAATAGATGATAACAAATTGCCAATTATATATTTGAGGAGAATTTTATGTCTAGGATATATAAAGAACTCTGATAATGCTACAACAAAATGACATACAACACTATTACAAAATGGTTAAAACACTTGAATAGACCAGAAAACATATGTAAATAATCAATAAACACATGGGAAGTTGCTCAGCGTTATCAGTCATTAGGGAAATGTAACTCAGGACCGCAAAGAGCTATATCACCTCACACATTCTAAGATGGCTATAACAAAACATAAAAATAACATAAAGGAAAATCACAACTGTTGGAGAGTATCTGAAGACATTGAAATGCTCATAAGTGCATGTAGAAATGTAAAATAGTGCATTTTGTTTGAGAAATGGTTTGTCAGTTCCTGTAAAAGTTAAACAGAATTAACATATGACTCAACATTTCCACTCTGAGGTAGATACCCTACAACATTGAAATCAGGAAATCAAATGGATACATATTATGAATGTTTATAGAAATATTATTTATAATAACCAAAGGTGAAAATAATCCCTGTGTCTAGAGGATAAACCAAATGTCTGTGTGCATATATATATGTGTGTGTGCATATTGTCAGGACTCTGAGCCCAAGCTAAGCCATCATATCCCCTATGACCTGCATGTATACATCCAGAGAGCCTGAAGCAACTGAAGAGCCACAAAAGAAGTGAAAATAGCCCTTAACTGATGACATTCCACCATTGTGATTTGTTTCTGCCCCACCCTAACTGATCAATGTACTTTGTAATCTCCCCCATCCTTAAGAAGGTTCTTTGTAATTCTCCCCACCCTTGAGAATGTACTTTGTGAGATCCACCCCCTGCCTGCAAAACATTGCTCCTAACTCCACTGCCTATCCCAAAACCTGTAAGAACTAATGATAATCCACCGCTCTTTGCTGACTCTCTTTTTGGACTCAGCCCGCCTGTACCCAGGTGAAATAAACAGCCATATTACTCACACAAAGCCTGTTTGGTGGTCTCTTCACACGGACATGTGAGACACATATATATACTTATATATACACGTATATATACATATATACACACACATATATATGTGCGTGCATGTATATATACGTGTATATATATGTGTATATATATGCACACACACACATACATATACATGGAATATTATTCTCATTAAAAGGGAATGAAATTCTGATATAGGTTGTGATATTATATAATTTTATTTATACGAAATACGTAAAATAGAAAATTTCGTAGAGAGATACAGTAGATTAAATGTTACCAGAGACTAAGAAAGGAAAAGGGGAGTTATTGCTTAATGCATGCAGAGTTTCTGTTTGAGGTAATAAAAAGCTTTGGAAAAAGGGATGATGGTTACACAAAATGTGTATTAATTAATGGCATGATATCGTACCCTTAAAATGATTAAAATGGCATATACATACACACACACACACACACACATATATATATATATATATCTTTACAATGAAAACAAAAGAAAATAAAATATACTTAAGAGTGACAGAATTTTTTTTTTTCTTTTTGAGACAGGGTCTCATGCTGTCACCCAGGCTGGAGTGCAGTGGTGCCATCTCTGCTCACTGCAACCTCTGCCTCCTGGGTTCAAGCAATTCTTCTGTCTCAGCCTCCAGAGTAGCTGGGACTACAGGCGCATACCACCACGTCTGGCTGATTTTTGTATTTATAGTAGAGACAGAGTTTGAATAAAATTGATGTATTTACTAATTGACCTCAATACTGTAAACTCCTCAGCCTTCAAATCAAAGCTTTCCGTGTGTGACTCAAATGTACCTCCTTAAGCACATGACTTAATTTTACCTTACCCTAGACTTTCCTGAACTCAAATGTACCTCCTTAAGCACATGACTTAATTTTACCTTACCCTAGACTTTCCTGAACTCACATTATTTCCTTTTCTGTCATATAAAACTATCCTGTCTTTATCTGTTGAAAATTTACCCATTTCTTAGAGACCACTTCAAATATACTTTTTGTGAATTGTACACTGACCTAGAACATTTTCCTCTAAATTCCCATATAATTGTCCTTTATGGAACTCATTCTATTTTTTCTAATTCTATTAAATATTAAGCTTTTAAAATACCTTCACTCAGCATACTTTTTATGGGCAAATCCAGAAACTTCATGTAAAAATTGCAGGGACTCTTTCTCCATAACTATGATGAATATTTAATCAAAGAAGATTTAAGCATTTTTTGATAAAAATTATATTAATCATAATTCCAGGAAACAACTTTGGGGAGTTTTTATGAATTCTCTGATGTGTTGAATGAACTACTGTTTTAATTTCAAGGAAACCTCAGGTCTTCACTGGGCAAATTTCTTCAACTCGTGGGGAAAAAGGGCAAAAATTTCTGCTCAGTTTCTGTAACTGTCAGAAAGTTGTCAGCTATAATATTTGCTCATTTAATCTTTAGATTTTTTATGAATCTAGCCTTTGTCAACAATGAAAAGCAGTTTACCTTCAGTCTTTTATTAGAGACAAAAATGATCACTCTCACTTTAAACCCCCCTTAGGGTAGATATTGTGGACGCTCACACATAAAAATAAAATTCTACGCATTAACCTAATTGAACAACAGACCCCATCTTGGCCAAGGAATCCCAGAGAAACTTTGGAATGAGTTCAATGCCATGCTTTCATAGGTCTGACACTCATTCTACCTCCTCCCTTACTGTGTCATTAAGCTTTCTTCCCTAAGGGCTAAAAAGAAATCAGCACTTTCAAAAGACTCCACACTGATAATGTTGATAATGTGGATTGCTAGCTTATCTTCTCAGGTACATAACAAAGACAAGATGAGGTGAATCATTCCTTTGCTCCTCCCTAAGACACCTGTTTCTTCCGTTTTTCTTCAAATACTCACTTTATCTTATTTAAAGTGTAGATTTACGGGGCACTAATTAACATCTCACAAGTATGTAGTAATTCCTCTCACTGCTGTGCCCCAACTCCCCACCTTTTTAAGGAAAATGTGCAATACATAAACCTCCTGAGAAGCTCTTTGGAAAACACACACACACACACACACACACACACACACACACACACACAAACACAGATCCACCTGTGATTCTTGTTTTTCAAGGGTGTGCCCTCAAGCTGGCTCAATAAACCTTGAAATTTGAGACTTATGTCTCAATCACTTTTTGGTCGTCAATACATTCACATGGATTTAAATGCAAATTCCTGGCTCTGAAAACTTAAGTTAGGCTAATGACTTTTTATCATCTATTTAATAATTAGGCTGTTTATTACCACTAGTATTGTATTTTTGTCCTCAATATATAGATATTTGGCCTCAACTTATTTGAGATTTTAGTAATAATATCTTTTCATAGTCTTACACTTATCTCTATGAGTTGTCTTTGCATTTTTCTTTTGTTCTAATGCATTTTTAAATTATTTTTTGCACATACAACAATACATAACAGAGTACATGAGCAGTTAGGAAATATATACAAAATGAATAAAATAAATAAATGGCAGAACTCAATTTGTCCACAAGTACTATTAATGTTATCTTTCCTCTTTCTAATATTCTTTATTGGAATGGAAGTATATATGGCATTTCTAATTCATAGTCCCCTTTGCCTTAATAACCATTAGTCAAAGCAGTAATCTTAGCAATCTCACTGTGAATGATTGAGTTGAGTTCTCTCAAAGAAGAATTAAACTGAAAGATTTTCAATTTTTGTATTTGTATAAAAACTTATTATTTTAAATTTTAAATTAACATCCTATTTATTATGTGTAAGGCTTTTGAAACATCTTAAAGTACTGACAGATAAGGTTCTTCAAACTGATATAATTTCTACCTGAAAGGAGTTCTTTGAAATATTACCTGCATTGGTGACAACAGAGATAACTTTTAATTTCCCATGACGAAAATCCCACAATTTCAAGGAATGTCATTGGAAAGCATTTTAAACTAGAAGCAATAGTTTTCTATTGTCTTATTCTTTTTAATGCTACTGTATCAGAATACAACATACTGCGTAATTTATAATGGAAATAAATCCATTTGACTCATGGTTCTGGAACTAGAAAGTCCACAGTTGAGGGGCTACATCTAGCGAGTACCTTCTTGCTGCATCATCTCATGGCAGAAAGTGAAAGGCAAGAGAATGTGAGCAATAAAAACAAAGAGGGGGCTCGACTTGCCTTCATAACAAATCCACTCTCATGATAACAAACCCTTTTCCACAATAATAAACCCACTCTCGAGATACCAACATTAATTTCTTTGTAAGTGAAGAGCCCTCATGACCTAGTCACCTCTTAAAGATCCCACTTTTCAAAACTGTTGCATTGGGAATAAAGTTTCCAACACTTAATTTTTGGGAGACACCTTATAGCATTCCATCCCAAAATATATGTATTAATATATATATTTTTACATGCAAAATTTATTTACTCCATCCTAATAGCCCCCAAATCTTAACTTGTCTCAGCATCAACTCAAAAGTCTAAATTCCGAATACTCATCTAAATCATATTTAGGTGAGACACAAGGCATAATTCATCTGAGGCAAATTTCTCTTCAGCTGTGTGCTTACAAAAGTAAACAAATTACTTCTAAAATATAATGATGGAACAGGCATAGGAAAGACAATCACATCACAAAAGAGAGAAATAGGAAAGAAGAAAGGGCTGTTCCCAAAGAAGTCCAGAATGGAAGAGGAAAAACAATAGTACATGTTTAAAGCTGGAGAATAATTTCCTTTGATTCCATACTCCATGTTCCATGCACACTGGGGTGGCGGTTGGACCACTAAGACTTCAGGCAATCCTGCCCCTATGGTTTCACTGGGCTCAGTCTCTCCAGCAGCTCTCAAGGGTTGGAGTCTTGTGTCTGCAGCTCTTCCAGGCTAGAGTTGCATGCTGGTGATCTTGCAGTTTGGGGGTGCCAGGGGATCACCCACTTCCATGGCTCTACTAGGTATTCCCTATTGAGGACTCTGAAGTGGTAACTGTTACAAATAAAGTTTTGGTGCTGCAAAAGAAATAGCACTGGAATATAAAATTTTCTTTTTAATTCTCAGCAAGGCAAGTTACTGCTATAGAAGGGTGCACCCTTACAGATGGAACAATGGTGAGCACACACTTGGACAAGGGAGGAGAAGGGGTTCTTATCCCTGACACATGTGGCCCCTGCTGCTGTGTCGTTCCCCTATTGGCTAGGGTTAGACTGCACAGGCTAAACTAATTGCAACTGGCTAATTTAAAGAGAGTGACGGGGTGAGTGGTTCAGCGGCAAAAATGGTTATGTCAGAGCAGGTAATCGGAATGAGTGAGGGTGGAGCAGGTAATCAGAATGAGTCAGGGTGGAGCAGGTAATCAGAATGAGTCAGGGTGGAGCAGGTAATTGGAATGAGTCAAGGTAGAGCAGGTGATTGAAACAAGTCAGGGTGCAGCAGGTAATTGAAAAAGTTGCTTTATGAGGAAGTTAAATTTAAAAGTAGAAGGCAAAGAATTCAACATACTGACATATTGATTCTTTGAAAATAAATTGAGAACTCATATCTAACATCTTACTCGTATGATCCTGCAGGGCATGACTTTAGTGAGGCTTCTCTATGATGGTTTCAGCCCTGAGACAAGTCTCACCTGGGCCCTGAGGCTTCAACAACATTCTTTGAAATCTAGATGGAGACAACCATTAGTCCATAGCCCTTGCTGTATACTTGTAGAATTAGCACCATTATGACACTGCTAAGGTTTACAGATTGTACCTTCTTGAGTAGTGGTCTGAGACCTCTAGACCACAACTTGAGTGACCAAGGAGTACTGCACCAGAATTCTAGGAGCAGAGTCCTAAGGCAGTGCAGGGCAGCAGATGCTAAGTTCCTATGGACACCTCTCTGGAAACCTTGCCCTCAATATTCTAGATTTACTGAAATGACTTCAGGGTTATTGTTTCTTTGTTTTAATGAATAAAACCAGGCTATCTTTTATCCATTTTAATCTCCTTAGCAGTCAATTGGCCACAACCTTACTATTCTCTCCTGATCATGACCAGGCTCAGAGTTTTCCAAGGGTTTTGATTCTATTTCCCTTTTAATTACAAGTTCTGTCTTCAAATCATGTATCTCTTTTCTCATTTTACTGTAAGCTGCCAAAAGAAGTTATGTGGAACCTTGAGTACTTTGCTTCTTAGATATTTCTTCTGCCAGATATCCTAATGTATCATTCTTACATTCTGGCTTTCACAAAGCCCTAAGACATGGATACAATTCTGCCAAGTTCTCTGCAACTATGTAACTAGCATGGTCTTTATTTCACTTTCCAATATCTTTTTCTTTATTTCCATCTAAGACATCATCAGAATGACATTTGTTGTTTATATTTCTACCAACATTCCGATCACAACTACTCAAATAATCCCTAAGAAATTTCTGACTTTCTTTACATTCCTTTTCTTCTTCTGTGCCCTTAATGCTCCATGCATTACAATCTGAGCTTTTTCTAGCCTCCTCCTCCAAATTCTTCCATCCTCTACTCAGTACCAGTTCTAAAGCTGCTTCCACATTTTCAGGTATTTGTTGTAGCGATGACCAAACTTCTTGGTACCATTTTTCTGTGTTGGTCCTTTTTTTGCTTTGATAGTAGAATACTGCAAGTTAGATAATTTCTAATGAAAATAAAATTATTTGGCTTATAATTTTGGAGGCTGTGAAGTCCAAAATTGAGAAACTGTGTCTTGTGAGGGTCTTCTTGCTGTATTATCCCATAATGGAAGGTGGAATGATAAGAGAACACATGTGAGAAAAAGCAAGAGGAGGCCAACCTTGCTTTTATAAAAAGCTACTCATTCTCAGAATAAGAAACCCATTCCCATGATAATGACATTAATTTATTCAAAGAGCAAACCCCCGATTACCCAGGCACCTCTTTATAGATCCTGCTTCTCAACACTACTGCATTGGAAATTAGGTTTCCAACACATGCTGTTTGGGGAATACCTTCAAACCACAGCCTCTATAATAATATGTTGAGTTGTTATACTGAGCAAATACCAATTCTAAGCAAAATAGGATTTTAAAATTTTCTGTGGTGTTTTATTCTTCTATATCTATCTTCAAATATGTAATATTACTACTCTGAAGTAAATAACAACAAAAAAACTTAGTGTGCTTTGGGGGAAGGAAATGAGAATGGTAGCACATATAGATAGAAATGTGACAAAAAATGAAAAATAAAACATGTTTGGAGCTTGTCAATATTTACTTTGTAAAGCTCATTTTTTGAATTATAGTCAATGCAATGTATTAAACAACTTAATAGTAAAACAAGAAAAATCATTTGTAGAATATGTTTTGATTTTTAGGATGCATAGGTATTTCTTGAGGAGAGAAGTGACATATTAATGTTACATACAAAAGAAACATAGAGATGAAAATCATGATGGGTATCAATGGTCTGAAACAGCTTACAGAAAAACCTGTGAGAGAAACCTTTCTTATCTCCATTGTCCCATGTGATTTTTATTTTGTTCACCAAAAGACATATGAACAGTTTCTATTTCTTTCTATTGTTCAGTGGTGTGAAATGACAAGGCAACAATTCATTCACATAGCTTTTCTTGTAAGACTCAAATTCACTATCTTGATCACAACACAAAGATATTCTATTCAAAGCATAACTCAGGATTTAGCCTGCTGATAAAGCCAGTTAGATCCATGTTCTCTTTTTTACTTTCTAGTCAAGTATTTTTTTTTATCCAAATATTTGCTAAATAGAATGGTATTAGAGGTTCACGCGGTGAACCTCTAATCAGCCGTGGGGTCAAATGAGTTAACAGGCCTCTCTCTTCTCTAATCAAACATTGCGTATGTCCTGATGACTCTCAAGTCTATGTTCTAGTCCATTTGAACTTTCTGAGTTTTTCACGGCATTAGATGCATTGATCCTTCCATCTCTGAAATGCTCCCCTCCTCTGCTTTCTCTTATTCCATTTTCTCCTGATTTTCTTCCTGCTTCTGTGCCTGTCCTATATAAATATTTTCTATGTGTGCCTCTCTTCCAAGATTTCAAAGCTCTGTTCATTGCATGTTTTTTTTTTCTTTTTTCCTCACTCATCCAACTTTCTGGGTATTTTCATCCATAACCAACACTGTTGTTGTAAGTTGCTGGTATGTCTTTTATTTATTTGCTTCATTATTTCATTTTGTATACCAGATACTATGAGCCATGCATTATGCTAAGTGCTGAGATGCAGGGGTGAACAAAGGCAACAGAATTCCCTGCGTATATATGGAGGTTAAATTTTAGTGGGGAAGACAGACAATAAAATAGTAAGCAAAAGGTGGAGAAAGTATTGTGAAGAGAAATAAAACATTCAGGTAATTGAGTTGGCAAAGAGTGCATCCTCTTTTTTTTATAAGGTGCTGGGAAAGACAAGAATGATAAAGCAACATTTCAGAAGTGAAATGAAGGATGTGAATGAATGACCTTAGTGTTACTTGGGGGAATAACATTCCAAACAGAAGAATACATGTAAGATCCCTGGTGGAGAACATGGGTTGAATATTTAAGAACATCAGGCAGCACTATATGTGGTCATGACAAGGCACATATTTGAGAGAACAGAGATGAGAGAGAGAGATCATTTGTGGGGTCTGATAGCCTATGTTAAAACTCTGGATTTTATTTATAAGTGATATTGGGGGGTCTACTGACAAGTTTTAAATAGAAGTATGCCATGATCTCATTTTGTAATAAAAAAGAATTCCTTGGTGGTTCTGTGGAGCTTAGAGTATAGGTTGGAAAGTGTCAAAGAGGCTGACCAAATTAAAAACTATTGCAGTAATGAAAACAAAGGATAATGGTGCTTTGGTTAAGATGCTAGCAGTAGAGGTGGTAAGGATATCGTCAATTCCAGATATATTTCAAAGGGGTAGCTTCTTCGAACCCCTAGTATATATTTTGATAGGCATAGTTAATGTTTCTGCCTGAAACTTAAGGTTTGAGAATTACATCTCGATCTTGCCATGCTTAAAACCAAGGACATCAACCTTGTCTTATTGTGTTTAGGATGCCATATCCAAATATCTTAGGCTGGATATTTTATAGACAACAGAGTTTATTGATCAGAATTCTGAAATCTGAGGTGTCCAAGATCATGGTACCAACAGATTTGATCTGGTGAGTGCCTGGTCCTCTTAAACGGCACCTCATCTCAGATGTGTCCTCACCCTGCAGAAGGGGAAGGCAGCTCTCTGGGGCCTTTTTAAAAATAAGGGCATTAATCCCATTCATGAAAGGAGAGCTCTCCTTACTTAATAATCTTTCAAAGGCCACACCTTCTTAATATCATCACCTTGGTTACTAGGTTTCAATGTATAAATTTTGGCGAGACACACACTCAAACCATAGTAAACCCTTATAAACCTCATCCCCTACACCCAATGTCATTGCCTAATTGCATAATAAAAGCTATCTAATGGCTATAAACCTTCACCTTCTCATATGCCATAGGTGACTAAAAATAATTCCCCTTCGCAAAATGGCTGGATAATTTAATTTTAAAAAATTGTCTACGTCCCTTTTCTGTCTTATGTCTTTCTACTGCTGCTCATCTCCACACCTTCACCTGCACACTGTACTGTAACTCTTTAGATTAGAGAAATTGTTTATGAATTTCTACCATTACTATAATCATTTTAGAAATTCGTTTAAATGCAGATCCCCAGCTACACTCCTTGCTCTCTCAAAAAAAAAAAAAAAAAAAAAAAAAAAAAAGAAAAAAAAAAAAAAAAAAAAAAAAAAAAAGAAAGAAAAGAAAAGAAAACAAACTGAAAGATTCTGTTTTGCTGTATAAGCCTGGGGTAAATAAGTGGCATTCACATTTTTTCAGATTTCCAGGTGTTTCTAATTCTAAAGACCACTTGGGTTTTTGATGGACGGCCACAGACTTCTCTGATGGAACCTGGCTATTATACAATACCTTACCTCTGATTTTTCTGCCTGAATATTCTTCAGTATGCCTGTCAACCTGGAAACCTTCTATATTTTCTGCCAAGTCATGATGAAATATCACTTTATTTGAAAATATCTTTTGTGAAGCCCTCAATCATTTTATTACTCTCTTCTCCATAGTGATACTTCAGCTTGAAATTTTTCTTTTGCTATATTTATCCCACTGTAATGTATTTTTTTAACTTACATATATCTCCTCAGGTAACTGCAAAAGCATTGAAGAATAGAATATTATCTGCCTTCTTATTGCTGCTACTTGGCATAGTACATATTAGATTACCCATAAATCTCTGTTAAGCTTTCTTACAAGTTGAATTCCTTCATTGGTTTTAGAATACAGGCATCTTTAAAATAATTATAAGGAAGGAAAAAAAGGAAGGAAGGAAGGCAAGATGGAAGGAAGGAAGGGAGGGAGTGTGGAGGGAGACAAAGAGAGATAGAGAAAGAGAGAAAGAAAAGAAAGAAAGAGAAAGGAGAGAGAGGAAGGAGGGAAGGGAGAAGGGAAGGAAGGAGGGAAGGGAGAAGGGAGGGAAGGGAGAAGGGAAGGAAGGAAGGAAGGAAGGAAGGAAGGAAGGAAGGAAGGAAGGAAGGAAGGAAGGAAAGACTGAAGACAGAAATAGTGTTTACTTTCTAAGCTTTTACCTATAAGTAATCCTATACTATCTTCTTATGTTTATGATTTAAAGTATGTGACCATACATTTTCCTATGGTACGACCAAAGAAAGAAGTAGTTCACTGTCATATTTCAGCAATGGTGAAATATCATAATTATTTTTGCCTGTATTATTATTGGCTTGATGTTTTTCACTTTACATGCAGAAAAACATATTCACATTGTTTTCTATTTGACCCTAGGTGTCATTTTTCAGATGTCCAACTTATATATGCCTTGGGTACAGTAATTGATATTCAATGACAGAGGTGAATAAGTGGAAAAACCATGCATACTATGATATTTTGATGAGTTTGTTGTTTCTTTTTTAAGTGGTAAATTTGTGGGGAAACCTATACAGGTGGAACACTAGGACAACACATTAAAGAAGTGGACCCTGGGTCTACAGATTTCAACTGTGTGTCTCTGTTGACTTGAAACTGTCAGAGTTCGAGGGCAGTTAAAAGCTTTGAACTATTGAAGTGAAAATTTTCCAAAGTTTATAAATCTTTCAAGGAGGAGGATATAGGACAGGTTAGTCACTATAGACTAGTACACAATGTGAATGTTGATAAGAAATGAGTACTAAACAGCTAGCATTCTTCCTGGAGGTGGGCCCTAAAGTCATAGAAAAATCATTTAAACCTACTGAATTTTTCAGCATCATGGCATACTGAGCTGACAAGCCTCATTCCTCACAACTAAAAACACCTAAACATGTCAAATACTATAAAAAATTCTGAGAATTGTTTTATGACTGTAAAAAGGAATTCATACTCTTTTTTGGGGGGCAACCTTACTACTAACAAGTTGCTGCCATGCTATCTCTCAAAGAAAAATAGAATATTTGATCTAATGATAATTTGTCATCTATTAACTACTAATATATAAGCTAAAGAGAGTTAAAAGCAGAATTCTGATACGTAACTTGGAGAATAAGGTAAGTGTTCCTCATCCAAAGATGAACAGAGAGCCCTACTTATGATGATGCTTGTGGGTAAGTAGACTATAGGGTCGATAAGAAGCAAATTCACTGCAAGGCTACTTTGCCATGATTCATTATTTGCTTGATGAGTGAAAGCCTATCTTACCTTAACTCTCTCTTTATAAACAACACTCATATAATAGGGAACCCAATTGTAGTCAAAATCATTGGGTAAGAATATCTCACACTTATTCTATCATATCTAGCTTGAGGTGGAGTATTTTATTCCTGTGGGCATATTATCTATTGCTAAATTAGGACAGCATAGAATGTCTCTACCATCTATCTTCTGTACTCAGTACAGTACATACATACCATTTCCTTTTTACAAGCCTATTATTGATTCAGTAATTGATCCATAAAGATGAGTTGGGAACAATTGACATAAACTATTTTTTATCACAGTTAATTCCTCTGGTTTCTATTCCACCAACTACACAATATTATTTTTCTAATGCATTTACATTACAATTAAATATTAATGAATTTTAAAGGGAAAAATAAACATGTCTGAATATAAAATGATTAAAATTTAACTTAATAAGACAAACTAAGAAAGAGAAACGGTCATTTTGAGTTTTATTTAAAATGTTTCTTCTTCAATGATATTGGGGTCACAGATGAAAGTTCAAAAGCATGCAACTAAAATACATTTTTTAAAGTGAAAAAATTGTTAAGTATATGAAATCTACACAAATCTTTACTCAGAAAAATATTTAAACTTTAAATATTTTGATTACAATAAAGACAACTGAAAATGAATGAAAAGATGGTATAACATTTAAAATGTTTAAACATTAAATGATTAAACATTTAAAAGCAGCAAAAACAATCTAAAAGTGGTATTAATAAAATGAACAAAAGCAAGAAATAATGGTGTAAACGGCTCACAATAATTGCAACTGTAAAATAAAACCTAAGCCATATTGTGGAGATCAATGAAATAATTTTAAGTGTGAGGTGATGTACACAGATTTATTGTAATCTAGGTGGAAAAATACTGGGTGATATCCTAGTTTAAGCGGTGTTATCTATCTAATGTCCACTGAAGACTCTTTAATGTTTCCTAGGTTTGCACCTATTGTTTCAATTGCAGTTGCTGTCTCAATTGGTCAAGTTAAGTCTAAACTGTCAGCACACTCTATGGAGGGTTGGGGAAGAGACAAGCTGATCTTAATAAAGAATATCCTTACCAAAGCTTTAAGCTACTGTGAACATATTACCTTCTAGGTCTATAGTTAATTTGACCTATCACTCCCAGAACAATATGTTTTTCTGTAGTTCTATAGTTACTTCTGCTGATGCTTACTGATGATCATGATAATTATATACTAATGAGGCTAATTAAATTATATAATATGACTAACATAGCTAAATAAGTATTACAAAATTAAACAAAATGATATAATTAAAGTATTATACTTAATTAATTGACTATACAATAGTAGTCTTTATCATTATTGTGTGTTTTTAAAATTGTTTTTAAATTGCTATTCTAAAAGCTAAATAATTACTTTGTGCCAGACTAAAGAAACTCCATTATGCTGAGGAGGTTGTAATTTGCAAAATATGTTTAATTATCCACATCCTAGAAGTTTGAGAATTGTTTACTATTTATATTTACTATTTATATAGGAAATAGCTAAATTTATTGTCATCTACTCAAAAAGGTATAAGATGAACCAATCGATAATATAAACAATTCTAAAAGAGAGACATAATTACTTACAAAACATTTAAAAGCATCTGAGAATCCTCAACTGGCATTCAAATATTGTAGACAGGAAAAAGGAAAGCATATTTTTTTCTTCAATAAAATACATTATTTGTAGAGCTTGTAGTTAGAAATATTGTGCTCCTGTCATTTGAGTTCCTGGACATCCCTCAAAATATTGAAATTAAATTTTTGTATATTGTTTAATAATTCAGTTTATGATCATAAAAATGATTTTTCTCTCAATCAATATTGTTAATGAAAGTACTTGTGTTTAGCATTTTAAGTAATATTACGTCTTGGTAAGACAAAACAGATAATTTCTGAATGATACATTTTTATATCAGGAGGATGGATACATTATGACATAAATAAGTATCAGGTTTTAAAAATAATTTTATTATCATTACTTTCATGATATATTTTTATCTTATCACCATTAAGATGTTTATAAGACATAATGTGCTTATTTAAATCAAGACATTTATTATTATTATTTATGATACCATCAAATAATGTATATTTTGAAGCTTGGAACTGACATTAGACTTTCTGGTTTATTTATTTATATTTTTTCAGAGAAAAGAGAGGCCAGATTTCAAAACCTAGATCTATAGTCGAACTCAGGACCTTGGATAGATGTATCCAGAATGGCTTCTCGTCCCAAATAGAGGGCTTCTAGGAGATCTGACCGCTAAGAAGACAAGGTCCTAGATACAGGTAGATCGAGTGCCACGAAAGTTACTAGAATATGGACTTTAGCACTAGGAACAATAGTTATTCAACAAGATTGAGCACCCTAATAGACACGATGTCATACAAACTAAACAAAAATATTAATTCTGAAGAGTTACAAAGGACAGAAGGGAAAAAGTTTCAGAATAATAGGTCACAACTCCATTTCTTTTTTTTTTTTTTTCCTGAGGTGAATATTAACCTTAGAAATGCAGACACACTGAATCTACACTTAAGATTAAGTGGATTGTACTATGTGGAAAAAAAATAGCGCTGGGACTATAGGGTCAGGCAAAGTCCAGTGAATGCATCCCTATTTAGTAAAAACTAGAAATATAAATGTTCAGCTTTGTATTATTTTGCGGAAAAAGTTATTAAAATCCCTATATCTAAGATATTAGATTGAGCGCTTACTGCTAATATGTGTTAATATAGTCATCAATGATTATCAGGCCGTGTCTTACATGCCTTTACTTGTAATCAAAATTCTTCATTTTTTTCTATTAACAGAATGGATTTCTAGTACTACTTAAATGTCATTCTCTTAAATAAGGTGAAACTGAGTTTATTAGCATGCTTCACACAGTTTTTGCTGATGTTTTCTTGTCAAGTAAAATAGTATGTAAAGATAGAAATTAGAACCTGCTCTGGGTGACCTAATTTTTTTCCCTGAGATGACTAATATATATGTATGGAAATTAATGTTTCATGGTCCTGAAGTACTGCAAATAAAGTATTAGTTGATTGTACCTTCTGGAATCAATTTCTTACAAGTGTTCAACAATATTAAGAAAGGTTAGATATTACTATTTAAAACTGGGTTGATATTCCTATTCAGTGTACAAATCATTAGATCATTTTCTTAAAATATGCTTGTAAAATCAGACAGAAGCTTAGAAACTAAGTGGATCTGTTCTATGCTATTCCAGCCTCGAATAAGGAGGCTATCTTACTGGGTTTCTCTTTTCAGTAAACATATGCTTTTCTACTGATGAGTAATTGATGGGCAGGACTACTTGTTTCAAGAGGGCAGTTATATCTTACCTGCTTAGAATCTATTACATTTATTGAAAAAAAAAGTCACAAAACCAAGAAAAAACTCAGAATTATTACTAGCAAGTGGAAAAAAGTACTATCAGTTGGCCAGACTATTAATGGATATCTAAATGTATGTTGCAGATGGAATTATATTGTAAGGCAAACAAAACTGTTTTGAATGTCAACTAGAGATTGTTGTGAAATATGTGAATGGAACACAGTACCAGGCTAGTACCACATGTTCAGAGCAGCAGAGGCTTGTAGCAAGATTATGACATGGAACAGTGTATGGAACACAAATCGAAGGACTACTATAATTGCAAAGTTGAGTAGTGACAGGCCATATTGGCCACAAAGGTGAAAACACATATTATCTTGTTCCTTAAATAAAAGTTTGTCAATTATGTAGATGATCCAACTGATTTAATACATTTTCCTGGCATCCAAGAATCTTGCTAAATTTATTAATCAACACTCTTATTTTTTTCTAGAGTACTTTGGGCTTTCTATGTACACAATTATGTCATTAAGGAATAATGACAGCTTTATTTTGGGGGTTCCAATTTTGTACTTTTATTTCTTTTTCTGTTATACAATTTAGTTACTCTAGTTGAATAGAAATGTTGATAGAAAACATTAGAGTCTTGTTTTTGAATTCTGAAGAAGATAATTCAGTATTTGATCTCTAAATATGAAGTTATATGCAGGGGCTTTTATCTTTCTAATGATATCTCTTATAGAGTATGATTTCCCTTCTATTACATTTTATTTTTTTTGACATGGAGTTTCGCTCTTGTTGCCCAGGCTGGAGAGCAATGGTGCAATCTTGGCTCACTGCAACCTCATCCTCCAGGGTTCAAACGATTCTCGTGACTCAGCCTATCGAGTAGCTGGGATTACAGGTGCCTGCCACCATACCTGGCTAATTTTTTTGCATTTTTAGTAGAGATGAGGTTTCACCATGTCGGCCAAGCTGGTCTCGAACTCCTGACCTCAGGTGAACCACCCGCCTCCGCCTCCCAAGGTCCTGGGATTACAGGTGTGAGCCACCGTACCCGGCCCCTCTATTACCATTTAATAGAGAGTTTCAAATATATATCAATCAAAAGACATATTAATTAGTAAAACTACAGTGCTTTTAATTTAGAGCCATTTATTTAAAAATACTAAGTATAATATATGCATATACACACGTGTACATACACATACACACATAAGAATACATATGTAAGGGATATTTTGTGGAAGGATTTACAAGAAAACACAACAGTGTTTACATCTATTAAACAGGGTAGGGTATCTTAGTGTGAAACTCATTTCATTATTTTATCATTTTGTATGTATACATGATATACATTTTCTTTTTATTATACAATAAAATGCAAAGTTTAAAAAGCACATCACAACATTTTATGTATCTCCTGATTATGAAAATGATTTTATTTGTATATAACTAATTACTATAGAGTCTTTATGATGTACTAGGCACTCTTATGAATGCTTTATAGAATGTAACTCATGTTCATGTGAAAATATCAAAATGAAAGTATTCTCCAAATACTTAGAATACCATCTTGTAGGAATTGAATTACAAGAAAATTATATTTTTATTTTATACTTTCAAACTATATTAAAATATTTACATTTAATTTAATTTATTTTAATTTTTGGAAGTACTAATTTGCCATTATACTTTATGCAAATAGACAATAGGCATTTTTTTTCATGCATTTATTTTATGATTTTTATTTTCTACGAAACAAGAATATGATTATTGCTTCACATTGGAGATAGATATAGATACAGATAGATAGATAAATGTTTTTTTGAGACATGGTCTCACTCTGGTCGCTCAGTCTGGAGTGCAGTGGCACCATCTGGGATCACGGCAACCTCTGCCTCCCAGGTTCAAGCGATTCTCCTGCCTCAGCCTCCCAAGTAGCTGGGACTACAGGTGTGCAACACCATGCCTGGCTAATTTTGGTATTTTTAGTAAAGATGAAGTTTCACCATGTTGGCCAGGCTGGTCTCAAACTCCTGACCTCAAGTGATCCACCAGGATCCGGCTCCCAAAGTGCTGGGATTATAGGCGTGAGCCACCATGCCCGGCCTGCACTGGGGATATATTTATAAATGTTGGTGTTGGAAGCCATCAGATCTAGATTTTGGTAAGACTTGATTTGATTATGCACATATACCTATAGTTTTTTAGGTCTAGTTAACATAGTTGTTTAGAATATGTAAAAAAGACAGAAGTTTGGGATTGATTTTTTTTAATCAAGTGGTTTGCTGTGTTTTCTGATTACAAATTACCATCAACTATACTTCTCTGGCCCTGACAAAAACAAGAGTTTTCCTTGTTTTTCACAAATTGCTTTTTTACTGGTGGTGATGGTGCCTATGTGTGAGTCATTTACATTGTGTATTCCAGTCATTGCCTCTTCATCCTATGAATAAGCAACTATCATATCCAAGTTGTACAACATGATTTAAAGAGTTTTATGAATGGATGTATCGCTCATGTTTATGAAAAATATATTAATCCCTTACAAGTAGATGTCAGTTGTGGATAGTTATTTTATAAATATACTCTTCTTCAGGCTTCTCCTGAATCTCAGTGTGTGCCCTAGAAACTGAGGAGATATGTTGGCCAAAGGAAATATCCCAAATCATTACTATGAGTTCTGTGTCCCTTCATTTTTTCCGTATGTTTGAAAGTATTTATCTATGGAAATGCAAATATTGTTCCTCCACCTGCATATATCTGCTTTTCTTCACTCTAGTTTGCCTTTGGGTTATTACCATTGTGCTTTACTTGGTAATAACCCAACTCTTTGGAGAAAGTAACTTCTATTGCCATTGCTGAAAAACCCTTTCACTATCCTTTGTCATGTCTTACTGTTTCAGAACATATTTTGTTTGATCTTAATTATTGCTTGAGGCAAAACAGGTGGTTCCCTTCCCTGTTTTAAACCACAGCAGATCAAGGTTCTCTGATGATGGTAAACCTGAAGCCTTTATAAAGCCAAACTTGTTGTGTGCAAACTTTTCTCATTTTGCACCTGTCGTTTTTCATCAGGGTTCATCATAGCCACCTCATGCTGTGCAGCCACATGGCCACCAAAATGATGCTTACCATTACAAATAAGAGCACAGCTTGAGGTCTTACCAGCTTTTGTAGAAGGAGAATGTTTGAGGGAAAACGAAAATGAAAAAAAAAAAAATTGAATTTAACTCATTTAAAAATATTTCATATATTTTTATTCTTGTGTTTACTATTTAAGGTCACACTCTATATATTGATTTTTAAATATATTTCAGAAAAAAGACTGATGAGAAATAGATGGAAGAGTATGGGAAGAATGATTTGATGACCAATAGTGATTGCCATTAGGTAGTTTATTAATCTCTCCCATTGAAAAATAATAAAAGGAAAACAAATGGAAATAAAGCAAAAATGGCTCACGTGACTCAATATAATAATATATAATATAGTAGATAGATTACACATATGTGTGGATATATATGTACATACACACATATGTACACATACACACAAATATATATAATTTATATTTATGCTTTTTGGCAATTAAAATATTGATCTCACTATTTTATGCAATGCTAATTACATAAAAAATTAAGTAATTTGCTCATCGATCTGAATAAGAGGTTACTATTAATTTTACACATTTCTGTTCTTCTGCATTTTAATGAAAAAAACATCTTTACTATTATAGACAAATCTATATTTAAAACCAGTATTTAAAATATTATGAATTATGTAAACATACTTAAAACACAATAAAGTAGCACATTAAATGTATGCACACACACACGTAAAACTGGTATCATCTATACCAAACTCTAAAAAGGTATGGTTCCAGGTAGTTGGACCATGCATAGTTTATGTTCTTTATTCAGTTTTTCTGGATTTGCTACATTTTCTCCTATGGATATGTATAATATAAAATAAGGAAACTAACTTTATTCGAAAAAGACAAATTTAAACCCATACAAATCACTGTGACAAAAGGAATAATCTGAAGTTAATTCAAACTTCACTAAACCCAGCAAAATAAGTATGAGGTAATTATTTTTGTAGGAAGGTAATTGACCTGTGCATTTAATATGGTTTGAGGTAACTATGCAGATAAAGTTTTATTATTTTCAAAAGTATAGCCAGAAAATATGGAGACAAATTTCAAACAATTTAGAAGAAAAATATACAAGAGGTGAGAGCATGAGATGATTAAAAATAAAAAAAAAAAAGTAATGCAAGTTTTCTGAAGTGAACTTGCTTTTAGTATTTTTAATGACATCAAAGAAGGGGAACAAAGTGCCCAAAATGCAAGTTCTGAGATGTCTATACAATGGTTAGGGGAAAATGATACAAAAAGGGATTTAAAATGAAGACATGTAAAAGAAAAGAATATATTTTATGACATTTTCTTTCAGGGCAAGTGTTAAGTATATCATATACATTATTAAAAATGGTTTCAGAGACAAAGTACCTTCATAAATTGTTGCTATAATATCTGAGTTGTATCTATCTTGACTCTGCTAAATAGTTATCAAAGTCAACATTCTGGATGTCCCAGAAAGGAGAAATCAAGACTTGTAAGAACACTAAAATGTAATTATATCCTACAGATTTTCTAAATCTGGAACTTTCCATTTTTATATCTAAAGAGATCTACAAAACCAGCCTGTGATGACTTAACTTCATTTTTTCAAGTGAATGCTAGTAATTTCAATTCATGCTTAATATTAGTAATTTATACCACAAAACAGAAAAGATGTAGTATGGAGACGGAAGAGAGCATCTGTGGTTACTTTGGTCATGAATTTTTTGATAAAGGTTAGCCTGAGGGTGAAATACATGTGTATAAATATATGTATACCCACACATACATATATACATATATACACACACATATATACATATACACGTATATATGTGTGTGTATACACGTATATATACATATGTATATATACGTATATATACATATGTATATGTATATTTGTATATGTATATATGCATATATATGTATATGTGTATATGCATATATACACACATCCACTATATATACACACATATATGTATATATACGTGTGTATGTGTGTATATGTTTATATATGTATATATAAATATGTATGTATATGTTTATATATGTATATATGTGTATATATACACACACACTATATATACACACACACACATCCACTATATTTATTGGACTATGTGTTCAGAAACTGCTATAATAATCATACCCAATGTTTCTTTGATTTGCTTAATTCTCTATACAAGTTGTACTCAGTAAATATTTGTTAAATTGAAATTTTTTCTCAAAAATACATTTATTTAAAAGACGAGTTTACAAACATCTGCATTTACCTTAACAAAGCAATGATTTTATGTACAAGGCCCAGTGACTGCAGAAATTAACAGTTTTAAGTATTAATCTTAAACAGTTTCTCATGGAATGGCTTACAGCCTGAATTCTGTGTCACTATGAGCATTCACAACTCTAAATGTAGTTAAAAATGAACTACCTGCTGTTGCAGTGAAATTGCCAGCAAATTAGCACTTAAGCAATTCAATTCTAGCAAAGCAGGTGTACAAGTATGCTGCCACCTCAGAAGTCTTCCTCAGGTATTATCCATTATGAATGGAAAACGGTAAAATGCCATAGGTAGAGAGAAGACGGTTTTATTCTTTTTTAACATTTAAATTTCATTTTCAAAGTACCCTTTTAGTGCCATTTAGTGCCAGAAGAATATTGACAATTTATGTAACTTTCTCCAGTTTAACACACGCTATAACTTTTGTTCTGTAGAAAATTCCTGCTTTCTTCATGGATTTCCTTTTCTAATGATAGGAGTGAGTTTTAGTATATCCCAAAGATAGTTAAAATTAATTTTATCTGTGACTTGAGTTGTTTTCCATTTTTCTATTTGAGTTAAATTACAGTAAATCATCATGCATATTAATTTCATTTGATATAATTTATTTAGTGTTCCTGAAATTGATGTTTGTTTTTATCAAGAATGTCCCACTATTATTATGCAGAAAGTTTTAAAAAGTGATAAAATAAATTTATTGAAGGTTATCTACATTTATAGTTGTTTTTTACCTGATTTTAATTAATAAATATGGGATTGTCAGTTAAACACTTAAAAAATCTCTCTTTGCATTTTCATATTTTTATACAATTTTTAAATACAAATAGTTTAAACTGTGTTGATTTTAAATATGTTTAAAATTAATATATATTTATGTTTTATACTTTTATTTACAATTGATGACTCAAGTCTTTCTATATTTAAGACAGAACCCACTGCTGTGAAACAAATATTTGTAGATTCAGTCATTCACCATCATAATTAATTGTTCTGGCAATTCAATTTTGAAAGTTGAAACTTAAAATTTTTATAGTGTAGCTGTAAAAACAGGTGATAGTAGGGGATAGATGACCAGAAGCTTACCAAGAGAATATTTTATTGTGTAAAAAATCACTCAAGAAATCTCTATCTGAATTATTTTATCATAAGTACAAAAACAATCAGTTTTGAACTACATCACCCAGAAAATATATTTACATCTTTAGCCTCTCTTTTCATAGTTCTAACACTCTTTGCCTATACATTTCAAAACTGTATTAAGTTATGTTTCCAAGGAGCTAAAGGTAAATACTTGTTCTTGAACAATTATTCCCCCTGATAGTCCATTGAATTCCTTTTGCACTGAATTATTTTTATCTGATATTAATATTGCTTCAATTTTTTGTTATTAGTAATTGTCTAATTTGTCTACTTGTATTCCTGTATTTTCAGTTTTTGTGTATCTTTTTTTGTCTTATACATTTTTATCATTTATAACAATTTTTAAGCATTATTTAATGCAATTTGTGTTTTTAAAGAATTATATTTAACTTACATTTATTGTCCTTGCTATATGTATAATGCATATGTATGTATGAGGCTAACCTTATTTATATATATATATATATATTTTTTTATTATTATACTTTAAGTTCTAGGGTACATGTGCATAACGTGCAGGTTTGTTACATATGTATACTTGTGCCATGTTGGTGTGCTGCATCCATCAACTCGTCAGCACCCATCAGTTCATCATTTATATCAGGTATAACTCCCCAATGCAATCCCTCCCCCCTCCCCCCTCCACATGATAGGCCCCAGTGTGTGATGTTCCCCTTCCCG
>NC_045447.1:48879031-48890700 GCF_002776525.5 Piliocolobus tephrosceles
CCCCCCCCCCCCCCCCCCGCCCGCTTAACACACATTTTCGTCTTTCCTTCTCCTTATAGGAGCAGTCCAAAGATGGGCAACACCCAGAGCACGCCGCTCTCCCTCCTTGTTAATAATTTCAAAGATGTGAAGGCTCAGGTGCGTGATTTAAGTGTAGAACTAAAAAAAGGGAAGCTAATTACTCTCTGCCATTCGGAGTGGCCCACCTTTGGCGTAGGGTGGCCCTCCGAAGGAACTTTCTGTCTCTCCATTATTACTAAGGTAAAAGCTAAGGTTTTTCTGCCAGGGGGGTCAGGACACCCTGACCAAATTCCTTATATCCTAGTGTGGCAGAACGTTGTGGAAAACCCACCACCCTGGGTGATTCCGTTCATCCCTGAGCCCTGCAAGGTCCTGGTAATGTGACCTACAAGACAAAGGGCTCCCCCTTCTCCCTCGGCCCCTGTGCTGCCAGATAGCCAGGACCCCCTAACGTTAGAACCCACACTTCCCCCACCATATCCACACCCTATCCCACAGGCCCCAGTCCCCCAGGGTGCTTCCGTGGAAGGTGACCGAGAAGCGGAGGCAACCAAGAGCAAAAGTAATCAGGGTTTGCCGGCTGGCTGAACACGAGGCCGCATGCAGCAGAACCAAGCCTCCCGACTCCCTGACTCTACTGTAGCCCTGCCCCTCAGAGAAATAGGATCGTCCGACGATACCAGGCTCTCCCGCCTCATGTATTGGCCTTTTTCCACTAGTGATTTATACAATTGGAAGTCCCAAAATGCTCGGTTCTCAGATAATCCCAAAGATCTAACCTCGTTGTTAGACAGTGTCATGTTTACTCACCAGCCGACCTGGGATGACTGTCAACAGCTCCTCCGAATCCTGTTCACAACGGAGGAGTGGGAAAGAATCCAAGTCGAGGCCAGAAAGCTGGTTCCAGGAGATGATGGCCAGCCAACTGCAAATCCTGATCTCATTAACGCGGCTTTCCCTTTGACCCGACCCAGATGGGATTACAACACGGCAGAAGGTAGGGGACAACTGCTCATTTATCGCCAGACTCTAATGGCAGGTCTCCGGGCAGCAGCTCGCAAGCCCACCAATTTAGCGAAAGTATACTCTGTGCTACAAGGTAAGACAGAAAGCCCCATGGTATATTTAGAGAGACTAATGGAAGCTTTCAGACAGTTTACCCCTATGGACCCAGAAGCACCAGAGAATCAGGCAGCTGTGGTAATGTCCTTTGTGAACCAGGCAGCACCAGATATTAAGAGAAAACTCCAGAAATTAGAGGGCTTAGAAGGGAAGCAAATTCAGGATCTCCTCCAGATGGCCCAGCGAGTTTATAACAATAGTGATACTCCAGAAGAAAAGCAATTTAAGGCAACTAAGGAGATGACCAAAGTTTTGGTAGCAGCTTTCCCCCAGGCAGAGAATAACCAAAGCAGGAAGCAGACAAAGCCAGGCTCCAAACAAAGATTAGAAAGGGATCAGTGTGCTTATTGCAAGGAATGTGGCCACTGGATTAAGGACTGCCCAAAGAAAAAGAAACCAGCCAATCAGACAGATCAGACCTCCATCCTCGTTACCCAGGACTCTGAATAGGGGGGACGGGGTTCGGGACCCCTCCCCGAACCCAGGGTAACTTTACAAGTGGAGGGGACCCCAGTTCACTTTCTGGTCGATACCGGGGCGGAACGCTCAGTCCTAACAAAACCACTTGGGAAAATGTCCAAGAACTCATCTTGGGTGCACGGGGCCACAGGCATAAAAAAATACCCCTGGACAACTCAGAGGACTGTGGACTTAGGAACGGGAAGAGTATCCCATTCCTTCCTAGTCATCCAGAAAGCCCCTGCCCCCTATTAGGAAGAGACTTATTAACAAAAATGGGGGCCCAAATCCACTTTGAACCAGAAGGGCCCAAGATAACTGACTCCCAAAACAAGCCCATATCTATCCTGACTGTTACTTTAGAAGATGAGTACAGACTCCATCAGGAGCAAAAGCCCCCTGATCAGGAAATTGACTCATGGCTCCAGCGCTTCCCTGAAGCATGGGCAGAAACCGGGGGCTTAGGATTAGCAAAGCATCGGCCTGCCATTTTTGTTGAAGTTAAGCCGGGGACGGATCCGGTTCGGGTTCGGCAATATCCTATGTCCCTAGAGGCGAGAGAAGGAATCACGCCTCACATCCGCCGGCTTCTAGACCAGGGAGTCCTGCGGGCTTGCCACTCGCCATGGAACACTCCGCTGTTACCCGTTCGTAAACCCAACAGTATGGATTATAGGCCAGTGCAGGACTTAAGAGAAGTTAACAAAAGGGTCATGGACATACATCCTACTGTGCCCAATCCATACACCCTTCTAAGTGCCTTACATCCTGAAAAACAGTGGTATACCATTCTTGATCTAAAAGATGCTTTCTTCAGTCTTCTTCTGGCTCCCAAAAGTCAAGAACTCTTTGCATTTGAATGGACTGATCCCGAGAGAGGCATCAACGGTCAGCTGACATGGACTAGACTGCCACAAGGGTTCAAGAACTCGCCAACCCTGTTCGATGAAGCCCTTCATGAAGATCTGGGTGAGTACCGGCGGCAGCACCCTGAAATAACTCTTTCGCAGTATGTGGATGATCTTTTAATAGCGGCCAGATCCCCAGAGGCTTGTGTACAAGGGACTGAAAACCTCCTAAAGACTTTGGGGGAACTAGGCTACTGAGCCTCGGCAACAAAGGCCCAGATCTGCAAATCGGAGGTAACCTACCTAGGATACCTATTAAAAGGGGGGCAACGCTGGTTAACTAGAGCCCGGAAGGAAACAGTCCTGCGTATCCCTAGGCCCCAGTCAGTACGACAAGTGAGGGAATTCCTGGGGTCTGCAGGATTCTGTAGATTATGGATACCCAGGTTTGCAGAGTTAGCTAAGCCCCTATACCAGGCAACAAAAGAACGGCAGCCCTTCAATTGGACGGAAGAGGCTGAGCGGGCCTTCCAACAGATCAAAACCGCTCTACTGTCAGCTCCGGTGTTAGGACTCCCTAATATCTCCAAGCCCTTCCACCTATATGTGGACGAGAGCCGGGGTGTAGCTAAAGCAGTACTGACTCAGTACTTAGGTCCTTGGCGCAGACCGGTTGCATATTTGTCAAAGAAACTGGACTCAGTGGCTGCTGGATGGCTCCCTTGCCTCTGGATAATCGCGGCCACCGCTTTGATGGTCAAAGACGCCGATAAACTGAGCATGGGCCAAGAATTGCAGGTCACTACCCCACATGCCATTGAAGGTGTACTCAAACAACCACCTGATCGGTGGCTTAGCAATGCCCGGCTCACCCACTACCAGGGACTGCTACTAAACCCTCTCAGAATAACTTTTACACCCCCAACGGCCCTAAACCCCGCGTCCCTACTGCCAAATCCGGACTTGGAGAGCCCACTCCATGACTGTTCCGAGATATTGGCCCAGGTACGTGGAGTCAGAGAAGACCTACAGGACTGGCCATTGCCAGACGCTGACCTCGTCTGGTTCACTGATGGAAGCAGATTCGTCCACCAAGGCCAGAGGTATGCAGGGGCAGCTGTGAAGTCGGAGACTGAGGTAATTTGGGCGGAACCCTTACCCCCAGGGACATCGGCCCAGAGAGCTGAACTAGTAGCGCTCACCCAAGCCCTCACCTTAGGGGCAGAGAAAAAGCTAACAGTATACACAGATAGCCGCTATGCTTTTGCCACTGCACACATACATGGGGTCATCTACAGAGAAAGAGGACTACTGACAGCTGAAGGAAAAGAAATAAAGAACAAACAGGAAATCCTAGCCCTGTTAACTGCCTTGTGGAAACCAAAGAAATTGGCTATTGTACATTGCCCTGGGCATCAGAAACCAACCACACCAATTGCTTGAGGTAACTCCTTAGCTGACCAAACCGCACAGAGCATAGCAAAGGCTCCCAGTCAGCTTCTTGCACTCCAGCTCCCTGATCCAGGCCCGCGAGATTTGCCATGTTTTCCCGACTATTCCAAACAGGATCGCGAGTGGATGAATACGCTTCCTCTAAAACAGGTTCAAAACGGGTGGTGGACTGATGCCAATGACCAAACCATCCTACCAGAAAAACTAGGACGGCAGGTGTTGGAACACATCCACCGGACAACCCACCTGGGTGCTCAGCGAATGATAGACCTAATCAGACACACCAAGTTCAGGATCAGGCGCATAACTGAACTGGCCAGCAATGTTACAACAAATTGCAAAGTTTGCCAACTGAACAACGCTTACCCCCAGACCCAAACCACCACAGGAACTAGTTTTAGAGGAACTAGGCCTGGCATCTATTGGGAAGTGGATTTTACTGAGATAAAACCTGGGAAATATGGGTATCAGTACTTACTTGTTTTGGTAGATACTTTTTCAGGCTAGACAGAAGCATTCCCAACTAAGAGAGAAACTGCTCAGGTTGTAGCAAAGAAAATCTTGGAAGAAATCCTCCCCAGGTATGGCTTCCCCGTCCAGATAGGGTCAGATAATGGACCGGCCTTCGTTGCTAAGGTAAGTCAGAATCTGGCTTCCATTCTTGGGGCAGATTGGAAACTACATTGTGCTTATAGGCCCCAAAGCTCAGGACAGGTAGAAAGAATGAATCGGACCCTGAAGGAGACCTTAACCAAATTGACCATGGAGACTGGCGCTAATTGGGTAGTACTTCTCCCCTACGCTCTGTTCCGAGCCCGTAACACCCCCTACAGGCTAGGCCTTACCCCTTATGAAATCATGTATGGCAGACCTCCACCACTGGTTCCTAGCCTCAAAGGTGATCTGCTCAAATCTGAAACAGAAAATGTCTCTGAACTCTTATTTTCCCTACAAGCCTTAGAGAAAATTCACCAGGAAATCTGGCCCAAGCTGAAAGAACTATATGAGACCGGTCCCCCTCCGACGCCCCACCCATACCAGCCAGGAGACTGGGTCCTGGTCAAGCGCCATCAGCAGAAGACTCTCCAACCCAGGTGGAAGGGACCACTGCAAGTACTCCTGACTACTCCCACCGCTCTCAAAGTAGAAGGCATCACCTCGTGGATCCACTATACACACGTCAAACCAGTGGACCCAACATCCGA
Source organism: Piliocolobus tephrosceles (assembly GCF_002776525.5). Lineage (NCBI taxonomy): Eukaryota > Metazoa > Chordata > Mammalia > Primates > Cercopithecidae > Piliocolobus > Piliocolobus tephrosceles. The sequence goes on from NC_045447.1 coordinate 48,884,139, forward strand.
CCTTCTTGGGCCGTCTGGAGCACCGGTCACATGGACTATAGACAAAGCTAAGGACAATCCCTTAAAGCTAACCCTGCGCCGTCATTCCCCAAAGCCATAGCCATGCCTAGCTTACCTATGCTTCTATGCCTTACGCATCTGACCCTCCTCACTGCTGCACCATCTGATCCCTATGTCTGGAGGTTCTGGCTCTATGAGAACAAAACTCACCCCGGGGAAACCCCCCAGGCAGGCAAACTGCTGGCTAGTGCAGATTGCCCCTCCTCTGGGTGCAGTACTCCAATTTACCTCAATTTCACTAACTTCCAGATTGCCCAACCAGGAATACCCATGATCTGTTTTGAATATGATCAGACTGAATATAATTGTAAACATTATTGGTGGCATCAGAATGCAGGCTGCCCATACAACTATTGTAAGATGCACCCAGCCAGAGCATGGGACGAGCCACCGAAAGGATCTACACTCCTCAGGACCCGCTATCTGACAGGGACTCCCAACATATACACTTGGATAGTAACAGATCCAGGGCACTCCCGATGGACATCACCCCAACATGGGGCGGTCTACTCTGATTCCAGTAGTAGTTGGCCCAGTACCTATGTTGGCGCTGTACCTATGGCGGAGTCTAGTCCAGACTCAGCCTCTAATCCATACACAAATCCATAGACAAGAAACCAAGCTATCACAAGACTTAAAGCCCTTCTCCTGGCTGACCCTATTACAGGAAGGGCTAGCATTCGCCAACCTCACCGGTTTAGGCGATCTGTCCTCTTGCTTTATGTGTGCAACCCTAGGGAGGCCACCATTAACTGCCGTCCCCCTATCCTCCCCTCCCACCAACTATAGGACAGATTTCAATTCATCCACAGTCACAATACCCGATGTAGCCCTGTACAGTGACCCATACCAGGAAAAATATCCCTACTGCTATTCGGCATATAGCAACAGCCTCTGCAACCAATCGGTTACATATCCTAGCAGCTCCCTATATGCTCCTCCTGGTATATTCTTCTGGTGTAATATGACTCTGTTAAAAATTCTATCCAACAGCACTTCTGACGGATAGTTGTGCATCCCTGTTACCCTAGTCCCCCGACTGACCCTACTGACCCCGGCAGAATTCATAGGCTGGGCAGGGGCTGCCCCGACTCAAACTGCACAACACAGGCGAGCAGTATTTCTACCACTAGTTGCCGGAATATCCTTAACCACTTCCGTTGTCGCAGCGGGGTTGGCCGGGGGAGCCCTACAGCCCTCCACAATAGAAAACAAGAAGCTGTTACAACAATTCTCTGTTGCTATAGAGGACTCCGCCTATTCCCTAGCCTCCCTTCAGCGGCAGCTCACCTCCCTAGCACAGGTCACCCTCGACTTACTCATGGCTGAGAAAGGAGGTACCTGTATGTTCCTCAAAAAAGAATGCTGTTTCTATATAAATGAGTCAGGATTAGTTGAGGAGAGAGTCCAACGTCTACATAAACTAAGCTTAGAAATGAAAAAGCAGATGGCCGAATAGGAAGAGCTCCAGTCTCCATCTCCCAGCACGAGCGACACAGAAGACCGGTGATTTCTGCATTTTCAACGGAGGTACTGGGGTCATCTCACTCGGGAGTGCCGGACAATCAGTGCTGGTCAGCTGCTGCAGCCTGACCAGCGACAGCTGAAGCAGGGTGAGGCATCGCCTCACCTGGGAAGCACAAGGGGGAAGGGAGTCCCTTTTCCTAGCCAGGGGAACTGAGACACACAACACCTGGAAAATCGGGTAACTTCCACCCCAATACTGTGCTGTAAGCACACCGGCACACCAGGAGAATATATCCCATACCTGGCCGGGAGGGTCCCACGCCCACGGAGCCTCCCTCCTTGCTAACACAGCAGTCTGCGGCGATCTAACCGCAAGGCAACAGGGAGGCTGGGGGAGGGGCGCCCGCCATCGCTGAGGCTTAAGTAGGTAAACAAAGCCGCTGGGAAGCTCAAACTGGGTGGAGCTCACAGCAGCTCAAGGAAACCTGCCTGTCTCTGTAGACTCCGCCTCTGGGGACAGGGTACAGCTAAAAAATAACAGGGGAAGCAGCAGAGGCCTGTGCAGACGCGAACGACTCTGACAGCTTTGAAGAGAGCAGTGGATCTCCCAACACGGAGGGTGAGATCTGAGAAGGAGCAGGCTGCCTGCTCAAGTGGGTCCCTGACCCCTGAGTAGCCTAACTGGGAGACATCTCCCACTAGGGGCAGTCTGACACCCCACACCTCACAGGGTGGAGTACACCCCTGAGAGGAAGCTTCCAAAGCAAAAATCAGACAGATGCACTCGCTGTTCAGCAATATTCTATCTTCTGCAACCTCTTCTGCTGATACCCAGGCAAACAGGGTCTGGAGTGGACCTCAAGCAATCTCCAACAGACCTATAGCTGAGGGTCCTGACTGTCAGAAGGAAAACTATCAAACAGGAAGGACACCTATACCAAAACCCCATCAGTACATCACCATCATCAAAGACCAGCGACAGATAAAACCACAAAGATGGGGAAAAAGCAGGGCAGAAAAGCTGGAAATTCAAAAAATAAGAGTGCATCTCCCCCTGCAAAGGAGCACAGCCCATCGCCAGCAACGGATCAACGTTGGTCAGAGAATGACTTTGACGAGATGAGAGAAGAAGGCTTCAGTCCATCAAACCACTCAGAGCTAAAGGAGGAATTACGTACCCAGCGCAAAGAAACTAAAAATCTTGAAAAAAGAGTGGAAGAATTGACAGCTAGACTAATTAATGCAGAGAAGGTCATAAACGAAATGACAGAGATGAAAACCATGACACGAGAAATACGTGACAAATGCACAAGCTTCAGTAACCGACTCGATCAACTGGAAGAAAGAGTATCAGTGATTGAGGATCAAATGAATGAAATGAAGCGAGAAGAGAAACCAAAAGAAAAAAGAAGAAAAAGAAATGAACAAAGCCTGCAAGAAGTATGGGATTATGTAAAAAGACCAAATCTACGTCTGATTGGGGTGCCTGAAAGTGAGGGGGAAAATGGAACCAAATTGGAAAATACTCTTCAGGATATCATCCAGGAGAACTTCCCCAACCTAGCAGGGCAGGCCAACATTCAAATTCGGGAAATACAGAGAACGCCACAAAGATACTCCTCCAGAAGAGCAACTCCAAGACACATAATTGCCAGATTCACCAAAGTTGAAATGAAGGAAAAAATCTTAAGGGCAGCCAGAGAGAAAGGTCGGGTTACCCACAAAGGGAAGCCCATCAGACTGACAGCAGATCTCTCGGCAGAAACTCTACAAGCCAGAAGAGAGTGGGGGCCAATATTCAACGTTCTTAAAGAAAAGAATTTTAAACCCAGAATTTCATATCCAGCCAAACTAAGTTTCATAAGTGAAGGAGAAATAAAATTCTTTACAGATAAGCAAATGCTTAGAGATTTTGTCACCACCAGGCCTGCCTTACAAGAGACCCTGAAGGAAGCCCTAAACATGGAAAGGAACAATCGGTACCAGCCATTGCAAAAACATGCCAAAATGTAAAGACCATTGAGCCTAGGAAGAAACTGCATCAACTAATGAGCAAATAACCAGCTAATATCATAATGGCAGGATCAAGTTCACACATAACAATATTAACCTTAAATGTAAATGGACTAAATGCTCCAATTAAAAGACACAGACTGGCAAACTGGATAAAGAGTCAAGACCCATCAGTCTGCTGTCTTCAGGAGACCCATCTCACATGCAGAGACATACATAGGCTCAAAATAAAGGGATGGAGGAAGATCTACCAAGCAAATGGAGAACAAAAAAAAGCAGGGGTTGCAATCCTAGTCTCTGATAAAACAGACTTTAAACCATCAAAGATCAAAAGAGACAAAGAAGGCCATTACATAATGGTAAAGGGATCAATTCAACAGGAAGAGCTAACTATCCTAAATATATATGCACCCAATACAGGAGCACCCAGATTCATAAAGCAAGTCCTTAGGACAGAAATTATAACAAACTGTCTCTCAGACCACAGTGCAATCAAACTAGAACTCAGGACTAAGAAACTCAATCAAAACCGCTCAACTACATGGAAACTGAACAACCTGCTCCTGAATGACTACTGGGTACATAACGAAATGAAAGCAGAAATAAAGATGTTCTTTGAAACCAATGAGAACAAAGATACAACATACCAGAATCTCTGGGACACATTTAAAGCGGTGTGTAGAGGGAAATTTATAGCACTAAATGCCCACAAGAGAAAGCAGGAAAGATCTAAAATTGACACTCTAACATCACAATTAAAAGAACTAGAGAAGCAAGAGCAAACACACTCAAAAGCTAGCAGAAGGCAAGAAATAACTAAGATCAGAGCAGAACTGAAGGAGATAGAGACACAAAAAACCCTCCAAAAAATCAATGAATCCAGGAGTTGGTTTTTTGAAAAGATCAACAAAATTGACAGACCGCTAGCAAGACTAATAAAGAAGAAAAGAGGGAGGAATCAAATAGACGCAATAAAAAATGATAAAGGCGATATCACCACCGACCCCACAGAAATACAAACTACCATCAGAGAATACTATAAACACCTCTACGCAAATCAACTAGAAAATCTAGAAGAAATGGATAATTTCCTGGACACGTACACTCTTCCAAGACTAAACCAGGAAGAAGTTGAATCCCTGAATAGACCAATAGCAGCCTCTGAAATTGAGGCAACAATTAATAGCCTACCCACCAAAAAAAGCCCAGGACCAGATGGATTCACAGCTGAATTCTACCAGAGGTACAAGGAGGAGCTGGTACCACTCCATCTGAAACTATTCCAATCAATAGAAAAAGAGGGAATCCTCCCTAACTCATTTTATGAGGCCAACATCATCCTGATACCAAAGCCTGGCAGAGACACAACAAAAAAAGAGAATTTTAGACCAATCTCCCTGATGAACATCGATGCAAAAATCCTCAATAAAATACTGGCAAACCGGATCCAGCAGCACATCAAAAAGCTTATCCACCATGATCAAGTGGGCTTCATCCCTGGGATGCAAGGCTGGTTCAACATTCGCAAATCAATAAACGTAATCCAGCATATAAACAGAACCAAAGACAAGAGCCACATGATTATCTCAATAGATGCAGAAAAGGCTTTTGACAAAATTCAACAGCCCTTCATGCTAAAAACGCTCAACAAATTCGGTATTGATGGAACGTACCTCAAAATAATAAGAGCTATTTATGACAAACCCACAGCTAATATCATACTGAATGGGCAAAAACTGGAAAAGTTCCCTTTGAAAACTGGCACAAGACAGGGATGCCCTCTCTCACCACTCCTATTCAACATAGTGTTGGAAGTTCTGGCTAGGGCAATCAGGCAAGAGAAAGAAATCAAGGGTATTCACTTAGGAAAAGAAGAAGTCAAATTGTCCCTGTTTGCAGATGACATGATTGTATACTTAGAAAACCCCATCGTCTCAGCCCAAAACCTTCTTAAGCTGATAAGCAACTTCAGCAAAGTCTCAGGATACAAAATTAATGTGCAAAAATCACAAGCATTCTTATACACCAGTAACAGACAAGCAGAGAGCCAAATCAGGAATGAACTTCCATTCACAATTGCTTCAAAGAGAATAAAATACCTAGGAATCCAACTTACAAGGGATGTAAAGGACCTCTTCAAGGAGAACTACAAACCACTGCTCAGTGAAATCAAAGAGGACACAAACAAATGGAAGAACATACCATGCTCATGGATAGGCAGAATCAATATTGTGAAAATGGCCATACTGCCCAAGGTAATTTATAGATTCAATGCCATCCCCATCAAGCTACCAATGAGTTTCTTCACCGAATTGGAAAAAACTGCTTTAAAGTTCATATGGAACCAAAAAAGAGCCCGTATTGCCAAGACAATCCTAAGTCAAAAGGACAAAGCCGGAGGCGTCACGCTACCTGACTTCAAACTATACTACAAGGCTACAGTAACCAAAACAGCATGGTACTGGTACCAAAACAGAGATATAGACCAATGGAACAGAACGGAGCCTTCAGAAATAATGCCACACATCTACAACCATCTGATCTTTGACAAACCTGACAAAAACAAGAAATGGGGAAAGGATTCCCTATTTAATAAATGGTGCTGGGAAAATTGGCTAGCCATAAGTAGAAAGCTGAAACTGGATCCTTTCCTTACTCCTTATACGAAGATTAATTCAAGATGGATTAGAGACTTAAATGTTAGACCTAATACCATAAAAACCCTAGAAGAAAATCTAGGTAGTACCATTCAGGACATAGGCATGGGCAAGGACTTCATGTCTAAAACACCAAAAGCAACAGCAGCAAAAGCCAAAATTGACAAATGGGATCTAATTAAACTAAAGAGCTTCTGCACAGCAAAAGAAACTACCATCAGAGTGAACAGGCAACCTACAGAATGGGAGAAAATTTTTGCAATCTTCTCATCTGACAAAGGGCTAATATCCAGAATCTACAAAGAACTCAAACAAATATACAAGAAAAAAACAAACAACCCCATCAAAAAGTGGGGAAAGGATAT